>NC_079147.1:89980052-90280052 GCF_945859685.1 Eupeodes corollae
ATAATTTTTAAGAATGATTCAACTAACAAATTATTTAACCCAACACGAAAACCTACAATCTTATAAGCAAGACAAATCCACAGACGGGATGGGAAGTTATCAGTGCGGGTCGCATCCCAGCCTCTTTTAAAAATCTAATTAGAATTAAGGATTCCTATTTAGAAATTGTAAAACAATTAAATTTCATCTTAGCTCATCAAATGGAAAGTTATAACAATTCTAATGCGTTTGACAAATTTTAAAAATGGCATCTACAACTGACAAACTTGGGGGAGATCTGGACAAGGCTATAGATCCGGTGTTATGCGTTGATTTATGGAATATTGAAGCTGAACAATAAAAGGACGTAACTGACGTTTTTCAATGCTTAAAAGAAAGGTATTAGTTCTATTTTCCATAGAATGCTTCTCGATTCGAATGGCAAGAGCTATGACATCTTAATAATTTACAAAACATGAGAGTTTTTAATAAAACGACGTTACTGAACTTCACCTAAAGTAACTTTTGCCTTTTTGGTTTTTGTTCCTTGACTTTCAACATAATAAAATATTAAAAAATAGAAAAAGAGATACGAAAGACATGAAAACGAAAGCTACAAACAAAGATATTAGAAGGAAATATGTAGCTTCTAAAATGCCGGAAACGTTCTAGTTTTGCTTTTGTACAGAAAAAAAGGCAAGCTAATAGCTATGTTGTCGATATTAGTCCCCAACGATTTTTAAAATAAAAAAGATTTAAAAAAGAGCTGTTATCCTCAATTTTGATATTATGTTAGTTTTTTTCACCAAAAATAGGTTGTCATGAATGTTTTTATATCTCAATGTAAAAATGTCTTACTTTGATGCACAGTAAAACCTAACACTAAAATGACTTACCCGCTTAATCTTTTATGTAATGCATACTTTTAATGAATTTATTTGCAAAAATTCTTTCAACTAGGTAAAAATTTAAAGAAGCAAAGGACATTATTTTCCTTTGAAGCTTCCTAATTTTGTATGCCTTAATGTGAAAAAGTGTCTAAATGTGCTTCAATTGTATCTTATATTTATGCCAAACCTTAAAGCGGCATCTGAGAGTTGGAGTTTTAAAAAATATTTCTTGTTTTTATGTATCAAATAACTTGAAATATTCATAATTATTTCATTGTTTGATCTGTTTTCACTTGACGTAGGAAGTTATTGTAATTGACAAAATCAATGATTCGCAAAGAGAATGTCTGTGTTATCGAATACGGATGGTTGCTTTACTATATTTCAAATTAAAAAAAGTGCAAAATTTGGTTGATTCTAAGTATCCCCCATACCAATATTAAAAATAAAAAGGAGGCTGGGATGCGACCCACACTGATAACTTCGCATCCCGTCTGTCGATTTGTCTTGCTTAAAAGGTTTGTAGGTATTCGTGTTTTGTTAAAAAAGTTATTAGTTAAATTATTCTAAACAAATTTAAAATAACCAACAATATTTTGCATATGATGAAATTGTTTGATTTCAAAATCTGTGTATGTTTACGAGATTTTAAGTCGTTAACCAATTTTTAACAAATTTAAGAGCATTTCTAAAAAAGTTTTTATTTCTAATATAAAAAATTCAAATTGGATGAATAAAATTAATTTGAAGTCAATGTTTTCTATTATTCACGAGATATCGACAACAAAACATCAATTTTTACAAGTTTTGAGCACTATGCTTTGTAGATTTTTAAATTATTATAAAAAAAAATGTCTGCATGTTAAAAACAATTTTTTTTTTATACAAAAAATAATTTGAAGCCTTTATCTTAAATTTATGGAAATATATTTGTGTCGAAAACCAATTTTTACCAAGTTTTATTATTTTTTTTAGTTATTTATTTTCTGTTAAAAACTGTAAAATCCATTTTCCTAGTCTTATCAATTGTTCAAAACAATATTTTTTATAAACGTATAGTTTGAAGCTAATATTTTTAATTTTTGAAAGGAGAATTGAGTCGAAAATCTATTTTAACCAACTTTAGTTAATTACTTAATTCTTGTTAATTTGTACCATTCTCACAATGTTACTAAATATTGACAACAATATTTTAAAAATGTCTCAAAGTTTTAAAAAAATATTTGAGTCGAAAATCAATTTTTACCAACTTTTATTAATTTTTTGCCATAATCACAAGTTTTTGTGAAAAGATAGATACAAAATTGTCAATTTGATTTTACTCAAAATTTTATCAATTGTAAAAACATTTTTGTATGCACAAAATTGTTTTCGAGATAAAATCATTTTTTATTCGTAAAATTTGACACATTTTTTTCAGTTTTTCGTTACATAAAAAAAACGTTAATTAGATTTTCTTCCCAAAAATAAACAGGTTTGGTATCACGTTACAATACAACATAATATAAAATGTTCAAGTCTCTAGCATCATTGGTTCGTGAGATATTTAGGGTTAACCAAAATTGTCACCTTTTTTTAAAAACTGCTATGGTAAGCAACCACCCACTCAATTTTCTTGAGAGCCCTTTCTGCATCTTTTTGCATTATTATCTGTATAACAAAACTTTTTTAAAGTCAATATCTCTTCTGGTTCTTGAGCTACGGACGATGAAAAAACGTCGCAAACTTACGGACGTACGAAAACACGTCCAAACCTTCTCCTTTCATCATAGGGTAAGTACTTATGCAGTATGCACCCTAAAATCCTAAGAAACTATCATTTAAACGGCTTCGTTTATGAGGAGTTACTATGGGATATTTTAAATTTTCTTTAAAAATAATAATATGGATACAAAATGTTTATGCTAAGTGCACATTATGTATTTACATTAAAACATACAAATATTCTAAAAAAAAACCGTTTTAGAGACTACGTCCCCGCATTTGTAAAATTAAAGATTCCACCAAATCTTTTGTCGGTCTATCTTTAATTATTTTTCGTTTTAAAAATCCACTGGGTAGAAGCTTTTCTTTTTAGTCACAGCATCAAATTAAATCGAGTGTTTCGGCATTTTAGCTGCTATTTCTTGGTATTTTTTGTTTTACGTACCGTTGGTTTTCGTAACTTTGTGTGTCGAAATTAAAAATTTTTTTTTTGCAAATTTGATTTTTCATTTCTTCGACCTACGTATCCGTGTATCTATTTCCAATAAGTAAAATAAAAGTGTATGTATACTTGAATTTTTTAAATTTGTAATATCCCAAACATTGGATTGAGAAATGCTGGTTCTAATTATTGCTGTACTAGCCCAATCCGAATAATATTAAACTGACTAAATTGTTTTCTCCTGAATTAATGTTTTCCCTCCTCCTTAGTCCTTGTAACTAGATTTTTAATCTACTTAACTTATGAGATCAAATTATGCACAGTTGACCTAACTTCTTTCCTAGCATAAGTTTAATGTTTTAAAAACCATAATTTCTCTGCTAAAACGCAACGAGCGTATCGAATACATTTTTATTATAAGAATTGCTCTTTCGAAGTCAAGAACTCGCAAGGAACTTAATTTGAGTAGGTTCTTTTTTATTTTTGAAGTAATTCAGTAAAACAATAATGAAAATGCGACACAAGTTGTAACATTAAAAAAAAAATTCATTAAGTAGTTGACTTTGACTGTAACTCAGTTGGACTTGGTTTTCTTCTTCATGAAGGGGCGCGTGGTAGTTAATTAAGTTAACAGGAATTGGATGGAAGGAAAAAACGAATTTAAAACATTAAGAATCGGAAAAAAAACGAAAAGAAAAAGACTTTAAAATTAAATTGAGCAAGTGTCACAAGAAAGAACCCGAGAAAGAAATTTTTCCAAAAAATACACGAAAGTAGAAAAATAAACTTAATAAATAGTAGGTACCTTTCTCTCAAGAAATGCCACTCAAGTCGCAAATAGGTATAGTCGAATAATTACTCTCCTAGTTAATTTAGCGTAACGATTTTGTAAGGGTTTTTGAAGTAGGGTTTAAGAACAAAAGTCCTCTGATTTTATAATTAAAAAAAATAATAAGATGAAGACAGAATCCCACAAATGAGCAGTTACAATGCCTCTCCTTAATAAATTACCTTAAAAGATGTACAATATGAAAGGAACTTTAGTTCAAAGAAATACCAATTATTTCAACCAAAGAATCACTTGGAAACCTGACATCATGCGACTAAGAATGATAATAATAAAGCTATTGTTATTGATGTGCCAATAATTCCTGATGGGGATGGTCTTGGTTATTTGAAGATTACACAACAAAGCAACTAAAGTTTTATCATCAAAAAAGCTTTAGATGGACCCTTAGGTGAGTGAAGTATTGGTGAAAGTTAATTTTGCGACACCTAATTAAAGAAGGATATGAGCACAAAACGATTGCCATTCATCTTGTGACTTGCTGTGTTCTTCTATTAAATAATTTATCGTCCCTTATCAGAATGGTTTCGTAAATGGTCAATATAAACGGTATACCTAATGAAAGTGGGAGTACACTATAAATGATGGTAATCCATATATTCAAGCCCCAATTATATCATTCATTAACATCTTAAAACAAAAGATCTTGACTGTAATCATGATTCTATGAGATAAATTGATTTTTTTAGGCAATCCCCAAGAAAGGAGAATATTCGACCGCCTGTTCTTTCCAAATGGAAAAATGATTAATTATTAGCTTAAAAAATATCTCGAGGAACGAAAGCTTCTTAAAGACCGGTAGTTCGGCTTTCGTAGCAATAAGTCCACTATAGTGAGTTCATGTTTCATCACACCGAACAGTGGAAAAAATATTTACATCGTTTTTGATATAGTAAGATTGTTGTACTTGATATTTCAAAGGCATTTGATAAAGTCCAATATCATATTTCCTTAGCGTACATTTGGTATCGGCGAAACAATTCTTCGTTGGATTAGACATTTTTTTTGAACCATTCAATACAATCTATTTTGGAAATATTCAAGTCTGAAACAACAGTATGGTGCGCACTATTTTACTTTAATTTCCACAGAGTTTTACAAATAATCTCATGTCTGCAACTTCTAATCTAGTTAATTGTTTCTTTGACGATATATCTCTTAGCTTTTATCATTCGGTTTACCCTTGAACCAGTACCATTAAACCTTATACGGCATCTTCGAATGAAGCATTGCACTTTATATTCTAGGGAACAATATGCTTCCCATTTCCATTGTTGAAGATAAATCGTTTTAAGTCCAAGAACTCCTTCGATTTGCCATACCCACCTCTGTCTAGCAATTCCTATTCTCATTCGCCAGATGCAATCAATGATGACGTCTACAGTTCCAGTAAGGTTGAACTACGTAGTGAACACCTTGAAGAGCTTCTACGACGTACTCTGAACACAGTCATATAAGGAACGGTTTATCCTTGAGGTTGTACCAGAGATCTGCCCTCTGGGTTGGAGGTTGTGCCGTGGGGGTGCCTTCCTGACCGCATTAAAATATCCTAGTTGCAAAACACCAACCACCCCCGGATACGGACGGATTGCTACGCAAGTCAACAGTTCCTCCTACTAAGCCTCGACGAAGTGAAGATTTATATCTAAATTGAAATACAACAAAGCTGCTAGAGCTGACGGCATCGCTTCAAAGCGACAGGCGATGACTTGGAATGAATCATGCACTAACTCATTTGCAAAATATTGTCGGAAGAAAGCATGGCCGATGAGTGGAATCACAGTTTGATGATGAGTGGAAACATAGTTTGCCCAATACAAAAGAAAGGAGACCCTTTTAATTGTGTCAACTACAAAGGTATAAGTCTCTTGAACATTCATATAAGAAAAGATCTGCGGTATTATTTGAACGTCTGAAGCCGTTTGCCAAATATCTTACTAGGTCCTTATCTGTGTGGCTTCAAACCAGGAAAGTCCACCATTGACCAAACATTCAGATTACACAAGAACTTGGAAAATCCCATTAAATTCAAATCGATACCCACTATCTCTTTATCGATTTTAAAACCGGGTATGATAGCATTTCTGGAAGAGCTCTGCCAAGCAATGTCTAGTTTTGGCATCCCTGTCAAACTTATTCGTTTCTCCGGCAGCATGGAAGATGGGTTAAGTGGCCAATAAGGGGAACAATGTCAAAATGGAATTGTGCATGTGTTTCAACTTCCCACACTAGCAACTATATATTCCGAATTTCGAAAAATTGGTATAAATAATTCACTAAAAATAATAAACTTTGAAATATATTAAATTTGAACGATTCGGTAATAAAAATATTGTCTGACTATTTAAGTAGACCCCTGGCATGATGGGTAGTGCGTTGGACTGTCATGCAAGGGGTCTTGGGTTCAATCCCTGCCTGTGCCAGTGCCACCTTAATTTAAAAAAATTAATTTTCGCGGGTACTGCCTCTTGCGAGGAATTGACAAATCCTTCAAAAGTAATTCTTGTCATGAAAAAGTGCTTTCTCAAACTAGCCGTTTGGATTCCGCCTAAATTGTAGGTCCCTTCCATTCCTGACAACAGTACTCGCACACAGGAATGGTTGAGAGTCGTAAGTTACTAGCCCCTGGTTCACAACGGACTGTTGCGCCACCCCATTTTTTTTTTTTTAACTATTTAAATTAAAGCTAACGATGCTATAGTTGCCTCTGTCGTCTGTCCTTTGTCCTTCGGTGAAACTAAAATGGGTATCAGCACTAAATCCATATTTTAATAATGAAAAAAATACAAAAAAAAATCAATAGTCCGGAAGACCATTCAAGCAGGATCGCGTTTGTGTTACGGTAAATTTTACCGCAACAAAAACCAGCCTTTGGCTGTTTTCTTTTTCCCGTTGTGGCTGCAAAATATCAGCAAAGTTGAGGGCAACCATGGTCTCATCAACCACAGGTGTACCTAGCCTTTATTTTGTAAAAGCAACAAAAACAGGTGATCGAGTTCGAGAACGAGTTCTTTCGACAAGGTCGAAAATGCCGGCGGATGAGCCGAAGAAGTACATATGTGGTCAGGCGGACAATACTTAAACAACAACAACAACAATAACAACATATTTTTAATTTTTTTTAAACATTCTTACCTTAACATTTAATATTTTATGTAAAAAAATATGGGTTTTTAACGCCGCGTTTTTAAAGTCGATTAATTTCACGTTTGGTACGAAATTCACACCTCGAACCTCGCGCGATGTTAATAGTAATAGGAAAATGCCTAGTTTAGACTTCTTCTCGATTTTTGTTTTTCTTTGAACTTTCTCGAGAAATAAGAATAGTTGGAAAGGGGTCTGAACTCGCCATTATGTTTCGGCAAGTTTTGGAAACTCATCCAACAACTCATCACAAATTGAAATAGAATCGAAAACTTTGAGCAATGAAGTTAATCAGAAATTTTCTGATTTCAATAAAAGATAAATTACAAAAATATTGAACGACGAAGAAAAAGAAAAAGAAACCCTCTATGGATCTGATAAGTTTAGAATTGACACTTTCTATGTAATAACAGATAAATTGCTGACAGAAATGCACAAGAGGATTGAAGTTTACACTTACATTACTGATATCTTCGAATTTTTTTTGCAATATTTTAAGTATGAGTGAAAATGAAGTAAAAATAAAAGCAACAAATTTAGTCTAAATTTATCATAAAGATTTAGATATTGAATTAACTTACGAATTGAGCAGCTTATTCACAAGATGAAATTGCAGCCAAGTTTTCAAGTTCAAAAAGAAAAAAGTGAACTCATTTCACCATTTAAAATAATTAGCTGGATCGTTGAAAAACAAATGATTGACGTTTTTCCAAAGTTGTACATAGCGCTTAGAATATTCGTAACAATACCTATAGCTAATTGTGAAGCCGAAAGACCTTTCTCAGTCCTTAAAAGAATACAAAATATGTACCGATCATTGATGTTAGATAAAAGATTATCATCTTTAACTCGTTTAGCAATCGAATCCGAATAAATAAGATCGATTAAGTTTAATAATTTGATTCAAGATTTTTTATAAATAAAATTGAGAAAAAAAATGTTGTTTAATAATTATTATTAATAATGTATACTTACTCATTCAATCTAATAAATCCTATTTACTACATAATTTTTAGAGTTTTGAATAATCAAAAAGGAATGGTCTGAAGGTCTGACGGTTTTGAGTTCATGTTTTTTTGATTAGTTACAAATTGGGTTATGTGGGTTTAACGCTTTTGATTTTTCATTTGCGATTGCAAAATGAATGCATTTAATTTTTCAAAAAACGTTAAAAAGAGCCCCTGATGAATTATTAACCCCGGGTATCAAAAATTCTTTATCTTATCGGGGGTTGGGGCACTTGGATTTTCAATGCGTCAACTCCTCAGCGCATGGTCTCTGAGAGCATGGACTCCTACCGCCCGGGTTATTGCGTTGGCTAGCTTGGGGCTTAGGACGCTTTGGGTTATGAGGGCTTGGTTTGTTTGAGTTCTATATCTTTTTAGGTACCCTCAAATTTGAAATAGCCCCGGTCCCCCATTTTCTTTAATCCGGGCATGCCTACCATCATCATTCCTAGACGCGGAATTTACTGGAAGTAATCATTTAGATTTAATTTAAAAGATAGGGGAGAGTACGATAACTTTGGCGCCGAGATATAATAACGGTTTTTGGTAGAGGGGTTTAATACAAGCATTTTTTACTATGGGAGGGGGGGGTCTATCTCCCCCCGTTTAGGCGGTAGGGGCAATTTAAAAAAACATGTACTTTAAATGGAAAAAAAATAATTAAAAAATAACGATAATATTTACAATTAAGTATTATACCTTTTTTTAAAGCCAACGCTTGTGTCTAGTAGCTTGTTTTTAAATCAAGTCAAAACTATGCATAGTTTGCGAAAAACACTGTTTTAAACTCAAAATTTGGTAAAAAAAAAGTTAAAAATATGGTTTAGAGTGTAATATTTCAAAACTTTTAGATTATCTACAATTTTTTTTTTTAGAATACATTGCCCTTATTTATTTTTTAACGAAAACTGAAAACTAGATGTTTCTATGTCTTCTAGTTTTTGAGAAAATTGAAAATTACCAAAACAAAATATTTCAATTAAATTACTTTTTTTATATCCAGTTTATTTAGATGCATATGAAATTTTGCATGCACTCACCGAACCTTTCACCCTCTCCACCTTGCACCCACCCTAACTCGCACCCACCCCAAATCCTATAGTGAGCCCAAGCAGGGGGTTGCAGGGGGGCAGCATGCCCCCCCTTACGGATCCCACTGTTGCATACAACCAAACTTGCACCTACCATTGTTACTATCAAAATAAGATTTTTGAAGCAAAAAAAAAGAATTAAATTAAAATAGTAGTTGTGGTTATTTTCAATTTTCTCAAAAACTAAAAGACATAAAATCATCTAGTTTTCAGTTTTCGATCAAAAATAAATAAGAGCAATGTATTCTAAAAAAAAAAATTGTAGATAATCTAAAAGTTTTGAAATATTACACTCTAAACCATATTTTTAACTTTTTTTTTACCAAATTTTGAGTTTAAAACAGTGTTTTTCGCAAACTATGCATAGTTTTGACTTGATTTAAAAACAAGCTACTAGACACAAGTGTTGGCTTTAAAAAAGGTATAATACTTAATTGTAAGTATTACCGTTATTTTTTAATTATTTTTTTTCCATTTAAAGTACATGTTTTTTTAAATTGCCCCTACCGCCTAAACGGGGGGAGATAGACCCCCCCCTCCCATAGTAAAAAATGCTTGTATTAAGCCCCTCTACCAAAAACCGTTATTATATCTCGGCGCCAAAGTTATCGTACTCGTGCCAAAAGATAACTTAAATGTTTTAAAAACGACTATCTGAGTATGTATGTACTGAATTATCTTAATTGTATTTAAGACTTTAGTTTGTTTTTATAAATAAATTTATATTTTGACATGTACTGCACTCTTTTCAATTTAATTTAAATTACTTCAATTTAAGTAAATTTAAATTTGTTTATATGTATAAAAGACATTTGTTGTGTATTTACGAAGGAATTTGTTTGTGTTTTGGGTCAACATTTTTAATTTTCTGGCTACAACGAATTGAAATATAATGTAAAAGAAGGCAAAAGAATGCAAAATATGTATAGAATTCAAAAGAATGCAATACAACGAACAAGAATACAAGAATGCTGTCAAAAGATTGCATTCAATTGATTGAAATAGTAACATAATAAAAAGGTAACTTTTCAAAGCAGAACCTCTAGTAAGAAAGAAAGTCGATTGCAATAAAGCGACACGAATGACATTTAAGTGACTCTAGCACAACTTGAAAGTATATACAATTTTTCGTTTAGAATTCATTTAAAAGCCCTTGATATTTTAAATTTTTAAAATAAGGACAACCTTCAATTCATTTCTTCTTTTCTAATTCCATATCAAACTCCTTAAGTATCTAGAGTATAATTTACAGGATTTCATGTTTTTTGTTAACATCCATGTTCTCACTTCAGAAATTTGGAACTTTAAATCAAATAATTCATATATTATACAACACCACCCTAGAAATTTCATTTACGGAGAAGACGAATACATTTTAAGAGTAGATTTGACTTATCACATTTCTTACCACGTACAGCGTCAAAATATAAATTCCTAAGTTTTTATAGTTTTAAACTTATAAAATAGCACCAATGACATCAATATCCAGTCACGTTCAAGTTCACGACTCACGACCTAAATGTGATAAGTTTCCCCTCATAAATAGTTTTGAGGAACTTTCAAAATTAGCTACGATGCTATCCATAAAACCGAACCACACTAATATGAAACTGTGGTGTGTAATGTTTTCGGTTTACGGTATACCCCCACCACCCGAATATTATAACTACTATTTGATATTAAAATCAAATGAAATGTTGCCTTATCGCCAGAACGCGTTACTTTTTTGCAAAATCGTTCCCTCGGCTCCTCCGTTAAGAGAAACAAAACTTTATTGTTTGCGAAAAACGAACCAACTTTGATTACCTAATATAAAAAGCAAAAATAAAAAATGACAGTTTACAACAAAGCATCATCACTGATAGTCTTGGCGTAGGATAACGTAGGTAGCATTATACCTTTAGCAGAAAATTAAATTATTAAAAGTTTGAGAAGTTTCCTTTTATTTTTCTACTAAAATATTTTTTTATTAAATATTTTGATGACAAAGGAATATAAAGCACAAGTAGAAGTTTAAAATGTTATTATGCAAGCATCAATGATATGGAAGCGATTCGAGTATGACATTGACAGTTACAGTGACAGGATAAAAAGTTGTAGGTAATGGATTTTGTTTTAAAAAAACAAAACTTAAAAGCTTTTTTCGATAAGAATCAATTTATAATAGGAAAAGAAAAAGACAAGGTTAGACACTCAATGACATTAATACCTGGATGGAATCACGGTGGAATGTAATTTCACTTATTTTGGTTTATTATTTCTTGTGAGCATTTTAATGGAATGAAACTTAACTTTGAAAACTTGTCTAATAATTTATAAAAGTTTAAGCTTACTTTTTAACTGTCAGTGGAATATAACTTCTTCGTTCAGTATGAATATTTTTTCTGCTTGCATTCGGTGAATGGTGTGCACTCGATAAGAGAAATTAATCATAACTATGATATTTATTACGTTATCTTTTTAAGGACAGTGTTGGTTTCAGGTTTGTGTTAAATTAGAAATAGAAATATTTCAAAATAGCTCGTTAAAACTTTTCATTGCGGCACAGCATGTCCATATTATCCAACTCGGGAAAAAGAAATTCTACTCTTGTATAATCGACCAAAACCACTCGATGTCGATGATCACTATTCATCGACATCGAGTACTTTGACATATTTAACATCAAAAACATGGCCTCAATCACTTCTTAACAGTAGTTAAGCACATACCGCACTGTCATTTTCAAATGTTTTACGCCGTAGCTTCTAAGGGTTATTTAAATTTTAAGGGCTGTATTTGAATGTGAATCACACCTAAACGTCAAGTTTTTTTCTACATTTCATTTGATATATCTCAATTGCAGGCTTATTCAGTTGAAACCAAAAAAACACACAAAATCAAAAACAGCATATCTTGAGGGTATACTTCCTGACTTTACCGGTCGATTTAATGGTCTAAATGTGCATACTTTCGAAAAAATCGTGCAAAAATTTGAGAAAACTCGGTCTTAAGTAAGGTTAGGTTAACGTGGCTGCGGTTTAGAATGCACACACTTAGGCCAAAAGAAAGTCCCATTGTGATACCACATGAATCTAGATAATTACTTCTTACTAGTCGAACCATTTTGAGCTTTTTAAAAAGCAAAGAAGATGTTTGATATCCTTTTTTCGCTAGTTCACTGGGATTATCAAAAGAGTAGTCCCCCAGATGAAGTTTGCGTATGAGTGAAAGAGCAGGGAAAGTGCAGAGGAGGTGAGAGATTGTTTCCTCTTCTTCTTCGTCCATACAGCTCCTACAGAAGTCATTTGAGGCTACACCAAGTCCGGTTGCGTGTCTGCCTATAAGACAGTGTCCCGTAA
This sequence comes from Eupeodes corollae, assembly GCF_945859685.1. Classification (NCBI taxonomy): domain Eukaryota; kingdom Metazoa; phylum Arthropoda; class Insecta; order Diptera; family Syrphidae; genus Eupeodes; species Eupeodes corollae. Next base: position 89,992,498 of record NC_079147.1, read on the forward strand.
GGACACCTATTAGGGAGCTAATATGAAGTCTGCTTTAGAGCGCTTTAGGTCCAGTGAAGGCCATATGAGTTTTGTGGCTGCGCATGTTGGTAAGCTGTGCCACCTAGAATTTGCTATCGCAAAAGCTGTTTCTTTTAGCATAAGTTTACATGTAGCTATCGGTATGCCTATCTTCTCCCTTTCAGGTGAAATAGGTTTGACGGTTCCATTTTTAGCGAGTTAATCGGCTCTACAATTACCTGTGATGTCTCTGTGGCCCGGCACCCAACAGAGGTGAATGTTAAATTGCTGCGCCATCTCCATAAGAGACGATCGACAATCTAGGGCCGTCAAAGATTTGGTCGTGACACCGTCAAGGGATTTGATAGCAGCTTGACTGTCAGAGAAGATGCGGATATCAGAAGTTGATATCACGTTTTCTCTTAGCCAGGAGAGAACCTCTTTGATCGCCAAAATTTCCGCTTGAAAAACGCTACAATGATGAGGGAGGCGGAATGAGATGCTTAGATTAAGCTTTTCTGACTCTACACCACTACCAACTCCCTCATTTGTCTTAGATCCACCTGTATAAAAATGAATACTTTTGTTATCCAGGAGTTTTTTGTCTTCCCATTCATCTCTGGATGGAATGGATACCTGGAAGTTTTTTCCAAATAGGGGTTTGTGAATAGTGTAGTCTATGTACTTTGGTATAGAACCAAAGAGGTTCAAAATGATGGAGTGTCCCACATTGTTGTTGGTCCATTGAGATGAGGCGTCGAGTCTTATCGCTGTACTCACTGCCACTTGTTTACTGAAGATTTCGAGGGGTGTCAGATGGAGGAGAGTGTCTAACGCTGCTGAGGGTGTGGTTCTCAATGCCCCGCTTATGCAGAGACATGTAGTGCGCTGAACTCTGATGAGTTTGTCGCAGTTTGTGACTTTCTCCAGTGCAGTCCACCATAGCGGATGTGTAGTACCCGTGGCATGATGGTTAGTGCGTTGGACTGTCATGCAAGGGGTCTTGGGTTCAATCCCTGCCTGTGCAATCTTAATTTAAAAAAAATTAATTTTCGCGGGTACTGCCTCTTGCGAGGAATTGACAAATTCTCCAAGAGTAATTCTTGTCATGAAAAAGTGCTTTCTCAAAACTAGCCGTTCGGATTCGGCCTTAAATTGTAGGTCCCTTCCATTCCTGACAACAGTACTCGCACACAGGAATGGTTGAAAGTTGTAAGTCACTAGGCCCTGGTTCACAAAGGACTGTTGCGCCACCCCATTTGATTTGATTTTGAGTCCACCATACTGCAACCCCGTAAATAAGTATTGGTCGGATGACCGATGTGTATAGCCAGTAGGTTATGCGAGGTTGAAAACCCCATTTGCTTCCTAAAGCTTTCTTGCAAAGGAAAAGAGCTACTGTAGCTTTTTTAACTCTTTCCTGTATATTGGATTTCCAACTTAATTTTTTGTCCAATATCAGACCAAGGTATTTGGCTTCATTGGCAAAAATTAGTGGCACACATTTTATAAAAGGAGGTACAATTACTGGGATCTTGTATTTCCGTGTGAAGAGGACGAGGTCTGTTTTTTGAGGATTAATACTAAGTCCGCAGTGATCAGCCCATCTAGTGCATTTTTGGAGGAGGTCTCTCAGTGTATTAGGATGTTCCCCTGTGACGGCGATAGTAACATAATCGGCATACGCAACCACTCTGTAGCCTTCCCTCTCAAGGGATATTAGTAGTTCGTTAACCACTATGTTTCACAGCAGAGGAGACAGAACACCACCTTGCGGAGTGCCTCTACTGACAGAACTTTTTGGGCAAAAATCTCCCAAACTAAAGTTAATGATCCTACTTTTTAGCATTAGATTAATCAACTCACAGATTGAGTATTCGAAGTTTAAGGTCGTCATAGCAGAAGTGATAGCGGATGTGTCAACGTTGCTAAAAAAAGCGCCCTCAATATCCAGGAAGGCCACCATAGTATATTCTTTTTGCTCTAGGGAGTATTCGATAGTTCTAACCAGAATGTGCAAGGCTGTTTCTAACGATTTACCTTTGCAGTAAGCATGCTGAGACATTGATAGTCTCTTATCAATGCTGTTACGTGTATGGATATCGATCAGTCGTTCCAGAGTTTTGAGAATGAAAGATGATAGGCTAATAGGTCGTAGGACTTTAGGGTTGACATGCAAGCATTTGACCGCTTTGGGAATGAAAACTACCTTTACATATCTCCATCGCTGAGGTATATAGACCAGATTTATACAACTTTTGAAGATCATCATGGGCAAAGTTATATCAATGGTATATTGTTGCTCAGCTGGTACGATTTGATCTGGACCTGGAGATTTGTAAGGTTTGAAACTATTCAGAGCTCATGTCAATTTTTCTTTTGTTACCAGACCTTAAGTAAAAATTAAGTTAATACCCGACCCAGGAATGTTTGTTGTATTAACGGATTGGGAGCTATCCGGGAAGTGGGTGTCTAAAAGCAGGTTTAGCGTTTCTTCGCAAGAGTTAGTCCATGTACCATCTCTTTGGATTTGTCGAGAGAATCTTCCTTATCCTTGATGCCTCCGAGGATTCTTCTATGGAGTTACAGAAGAATCTCCATGAGGATCTTTTGACTTTTCTCAATTCTAGTTTATAGTTCAGCAGCCCACCAAAATGGTTTCTTCTTTCCCCACACTGTAGTGAGGGGCAGGCAGTTTCCATGGCTTTATTGAGGGCTGCTGTTAGCTCATCGACCTTTTGATCGAGTTCAAGAGCGTCGCCCTATATTTTGGCCAATCTGTTTTCCTATAATTCCGGAATTGGATCGGCTTGGGGGTCCCTTCAATAAGTGTGAATTGGATGAATTTATGATCAGAGAACGAGTTCTCCTTTGATACTCTCCAATTAAATATTTTATTTGAGACAAGAGTCAAATCTAAAACTACTTGTCGATTTTTTGTGACGAAGGTTGGTTCACTACCTACATTACTTACTACCAGATTACTTGTTAGAATATAATCTAAAAGAGACTCACCTCTGTTATTTATATCGGTACTACCCCATGTAGTATGGTGAGCTTTGGCATCACAACCGATAATTAGGTTTGTTTTCTGTCTTGTTGATTCAGCGACCGTCTTCTCAAGAATGGACCCTGGTGGTCGTGGCCCAAATATGCTGATACCAGCCAGTAGGTATGGTTATCTTTTACCATACTGGCTGTGGTGACGTCTTTACCACTGAAATTAGGGAGTAAAAATACATTTAGATTACGTTTTACTAGTATGCAGGACCTTGGGTTACCTTTTCCTGTTACATATAGCACGTAGTAGCCAGGAGTTCTCAATCCTCGAACCAGGGATTTCACAATCCAAGGTTCTTGGATGAGAACGACATCTTCTCCAATTTTTGTCAGGCGGAGAAGAAGGGAGGCCGAAGCCGTTATATAGTGTTGGAGGTTAATCTGTAGTATTTGCAGCATTTTGGCTACAAATAGATCAACCTCCACCACTGTTAAATCCAGCTGATCCAGATCAGACGAAGAGGAATAAACTTTTGACGTTTTCAGGAAAAGACTGTGCTGCGACAGAAGAGGGCCCCGCCATATTTTCATCCACATCCAATGATTGGAGGGTGATGATAGCACTGGGACCCCCTACGTCTTGCGACACAGCTTCGGAAGAAGACTGTACAGGGACAGAAGAAGGCCCAGGTAGATCATCATCAACGTCCAAGGATGGGAAGGTGATAGCAGCAATGGGACCTTTGGTTTGTGGAGGTTCGTATGAAGCGCATAAACGCGGTGCGTGACTTACTCGAAGCCGGAGTGGGCTCCTCCAAACAATTTTGTCGTTTTGACATGAAGTCGTAGCGACTAGTTTTATCTAGAATGGATTTAGCCCACTCCTGCCTCTTGCTAAGGATCGGATTACTTCCCCTAATGTTGAACCAGGGGATTTTAGAATGCTCATCGCATAGCGCCGTTGTTTATAGGAGCTCCTAGAAGCAATCTGGAGAGGTTTAATTTCTTTGGTAGTGGAAAGATCATTATTAACGAACTTTCCACTACAGACCTGAGAAAGCGTTTTCGTCAGTGATGCATCCTTTACCGTACCAGAAGATGGGCAGTGACTTGGCACAAGTCTTTCTACGGTGTTTGGCACAGGAGTAACGACAGTCGACGTTGCCGCCGAACTGCCGCCCGTTGTAGCTGGAGTACTGGTACCGGTTTGACGTTTTTGCTAGGGATTTTGTTTTTGTTTATACATTTGGACTCCCACGAGCAGGTGAAGTAAAGGGGGGTCCACCTGTGCAGAGATTCGCTACACAGATAAGGCTGGCTAATCAGGAGGTCGCCTGGTATCTGGATACTCTGTTAACGACTGAGCTATTTTTAGAAATTGGGCCCTCAGCCTGGCTAATCATCGGCACGGGTCGTATAACACCTTAGATCTAGCCCAATAAGGAAGTTAAAGGGAGGGATATGTTTTGAAAAAGAAGAGACGAACAGCAATTAAGCCAGAAGCGTCCCAGGAAGGAAACAGGGTATTGACAGAGAGTGATGCAATATACAGTCAGGGAATAAGGAGCTATTAGCCAGCATAATAGCACAAAGCCGACGTAGGAGGCGGTAAGGATTTAGAAAGAAGAGGGGCGAGCGAGCTTTAGTTTCATATACTTAAATAATTCTCGAGAATCATTGGCCTTACTCAGGTTCTACAACTCGACAAGTTCGACGCTCAGGTAGAAGTCGGTAATAGAAGATGTGCAAAAACCAGTGCATAGTACTGCATACTTCTACAGCTCGTACTGCATTAAATATTGCTGCTGTTGGCGATAGTGTGGCTGAAGAACCGTCCACCTCAACTCGTCGTCGGGCCCTACATTGTGCATGAAGACTTGCATTTACACGCTTCCAAGGTGCAATGGGCTCAATAACTAAAGTCTCTTGATCATTTCAACCATCGTTAATGCTCAGAATGGTGGTAAGAAATGGCAACAGTGGATGATAACTTTCGAAAATTGTATCCTCAGTGATTAGGTGTACGTCCGTAAGCCAGCATCCAAAAATAATGGACACAAAATAAACAGAGAATGTCTATGATTGATTTAAAATGCAAAGGAGTTTAAAGTATAGCTTTTTAGGAAAAATACAATTCAAATTGTTTTGAAAACTACTCTACTCAATTGAGTAAATTAACGAATCGCGGATTCGTATATGAAAAAAAGCGAACGCCAACCCCTGAGGGGCTGGCCCAACGGTTCGACTTACGGAATAAATAAACGGTTATTAAATTTGACAATATATTTATTTAACGACTAATCAGGTCCGGGCTCACAATTGAACTGATTAACTTAAAACTAATTCCCTAAAATAACACCTAACGGCGTGCATCGATGATTGCTGCGTCAGCGACCTTGATACTCGTAGTGTCGGTGCATTCACCTCAATGCACCGTTGTCCAGAATATGATACCCACCAATCGTGGGAACTTATGAGAATATGCTGTTATGCTGAATTGGCAAATCATAGTCGCGCGTGTTGGCGCGAGGTGTTAACTCCTCCCCCTTTGAAAATCTACGTCCCGTAGATCAGTATTTTAAGATGAGATGTTAGGGGTAGGTAGCACCGGTGGTGGTAGGATTTGGATCTTTGGTAAGTCAATCTTCCTATGCAGCTTGCGCCATATCATCCATACAACTATTGCCAATATCAGGAGGATCGTCACATCCGTAGCAGTATAGGTGTTTAGCCGATATGATAGGCCATTCAGGATCTTGATGTTCTTGATGCTCATGTCATGAAGGTATTCGATGTCCACTTTGTTCACTTTCAAGGATGTGTTGGTTAAAACTGGTGGAAGCGCTTGAAGCGATGTTGCCGTCAGGCTAACAAATGTTCTGTTATTTAGTCGAATTGATTCATTGTAGAGCTGGATCAAATATGTACCGGAGAGATCCTTTGATATGTTCTTGCTATATAATTTTCCTTGGAAGTTTGTGACAAATATCGTGTCTTCCTTGATCAGTTCCGTAATACTGGCTGTATTGGTACGAATTGCACAATTAGCGTGCCCTCCTTTAAGCAACCGAACTACGCATCCCTCTTCTTCCAATTTTTCTAAAGAGCTTTCATCACAAGTCGTCATGTTGCCCATACTAAGGCAGTTGGATATTATGCCATAGGTATCTTCATGGTTTGCTAGAATCTTAGAATAAGGTAGGTCGACTTGCTTTCCTCCCAGGATTGACGCTCTGGTCAATAACAAGTTGTACTCAGTCCTGCTGACTTTAGGCATAGATAGTACGTACAGTAGGATGGAATCGTTGGTATAGACTGATGGTTTACCAAATTGCAAAGCCTCCACAACGTTAGCATATGGTAAAGTTTCAACTTCGCTGATAAGCCTGTTGATCTCTTCATGGTCCAAGAGATTTGTATTTACGATTCCGCTTCTCGCCATCTGGCAGGCGCGAACAATTTCGTTTACATCTTCTTTCACCACTAATAATTCGTCCATAACGTTTTGCTCGTGGATAGCCCTATTAGACGATGACGTTTGGATTACGGTGCTGTTAATGACCTGGTTGATCCTTTGGGTGATATCCTTTGTTATCTTAAGGATCCTCTCGTTTATTTTGTATTGATGATTATTATTCTCGATTATGTTGTTCTCGTTTTTGAGCACTTCATCCCAATCTGCTGCGTCAGGGTTACCGGCCAACCATTTCCACGCAGAACCAATCCAATTAATCGACCTTTGCCTTCTATGCATTTTTCCTTTGAGCATATCGATTCGTTCGTGAAGCTGGGTAAGGTGATGGCGTGCCACGATTTTCTTTTCAAATTAGGAATAATATATATATATCCTTTCTTTGAATAGCTTAATGCTTCAAGGATCACTTTTTCTATAGAATATAGATAAATTATGGGCTCTTTTTTCCCACTCACACAATTATCATAACTTCCTCGCTTTAGTCTTTAGTCTTTTAAAAGATATATATTTTTTGTTGAAATATTTTTTCCTGAAAAAAAGGGTTTAGATTTAGTACTCCCCTTAACCGACGGAATAGGGTTTCCAAGGAACCGTGTTGCGTGGGAGGTGTCGTTTGAATCCCGTTTAGCCGCAAGCAGCCTACTAATGGAACGATCACCATCACCGTCGTATCCTTTAGCCTTAACAGATATTCGCATGTTCCCATGTTTATGCGAAAAGTTTAGTTATTATCCAAAATGGTCAACTGTGTTCCCATGTTAACAGTGACGTTCACTCAAATAGAGCGTATTGGTAATGAACTAGGATCTACAGGCGAAAAGGATACAGTTTTGCAACGCGGTCCCTGCTCGGGCGCCAATTAACGAATCGCGGATTCGTATATGAAAAAAAGCGAACGCCAACCCCTGAGGGGCTGGCCCAACGGTTCGACTTACGGAATAAATAAACGGTTATTAAATTTGACAATATATTTATTTAACGACTAATCAGGTCCGGGCTCACAATTGAACTGATTAACTTAAAACTAATTCCCTAAAATAACACCTAACGGCGTGCATCGATGATTGCTGCGTCAGCGACCTTGATACTCGTAGTGTCGGTGCATTCACCTCAATGCACCGTTGTCCAGAATATGATACCCACCAATCGTGGGAACTTATGAGAATATGCTGTTATGCTGAATTGGCAAATCATAGTCGCGCGTGTTGGCGCGAGGTGTTAACTGAGTAGAGTGGCTAGTAATAGTTTAAATTATATTTTCATGCAAAAAACATTTTTTTAAATTCCTTTAAAAGTTGAAACTGTCAGTTGTCAAATTAATTTTTGGTTTGTGTTAAGAATTCCAACAAATTTTACTTTAACTTCAAATTTTTCTGAAACATTTTGTACGTATGCCAAACTTCGTAGTCATAAGCCACAGGGCACATAACAAGTTTCTGCTGTTTAGTCCTGTAACTTTAATTTTTAAGACCATATTCAAATTTCTAATGCCTCTTAACATCTGCAAAAGTTTATACGATTTCAAGAAAAGTTGTTAATTTTTCCATTCTTTTGTTCTTATGGTATAAGTTCGTAGACAAGTTACTATGAAGTTCAAGTTCTGATGCAATTTTCATCATTTTCATATACTTGAGATGATAGAGAGTTTCTTCTAGCATACTTCTCTGACTTAAAATTTTTGGTTATGTTAACTCTTATGTTTTTATATACGCACCACTACCTACTTCATTAAAAGTTTAAAAAAGTTTCACTATCTAAAATGTTTCTACAAATTTATTTCTTACTCAACATTGAATTAAATTAAAATGAAAAAATTAAGTCTGAAACCTTAACAAAATGTGTGTAGGTATCTTTCTATCCTACAAGATACTATTTTACATAGAAAAGTTTTCTCTTAACATTTTTTAATGCATGCATAGAGGAGAAATGTTAAACAGATGCCATCCATAATAATGGGCAACAATATATGAGTTACAAAATAGTTGTAGTCTTTTTTTTAATAATTCTTACTCAAAATAAAAGGAGTAAGAACAGAGACCTTGTTGTGTAATTCCATAGAAGCCAAAGCAAGTCACGAGACATAAATTTTAAAAATATCTTAGCAAATTATAACGACGAAGCAGATTTCAGCAGAAAACCTTTTTTTCTTTTGTAATTAATATTATCGTATTTTTTTTGCATGTGATTTTGGCACACTTGAGCAATATTTTTATACATAAACATAACACATTGTTCTTTCGTGTATATTTCCATTTATATTTACTTATAAAAAACGCAAATGCTCGGCATACCCTTAAGGGAAGTTCTGAGATCAACGAACGATGTGAGTCACTTTTTGATTTTTTTATTGAACATAATATGACCATTTGTAACAGAGGCAATACTCCCACTTTCGTCTTCCCGAGCTCGGAAAGTTATGATGGATGGGAGGATGTGCTTGATGTTACTTTAGTAAAGAAACGTAATTTATTAGTGCAGAATTGGAGAGTTTCCCCTTTGGATTCGTTTTCGGATCACAAGTGTATTCTTTTTCAAATTAATTTCGAGTCGAAAAAAACCCTCCGCCTTATAGAAATCCCAAAAGAACTGACTGAAAGTCAAATTGCTAATTTCAAACTAATCAACTTACCGAATCTCATAGAATCGATAGTAGAAAAAGGTGAAAGCCTTTAAAACTTTTATAAGTAAAGCTTTTAGAGTCTTTTGCCCGGTTAAGTATAGAAATAAAACCCTTTCTTCTTGGTGGAATGAAGAACTGTCTTAGGAATATGACGAGGACAATTTTCAATATCTGCCACAAACATAAGTTTTACCAACCGTATAATTTACAAGCAAGCCCTGTCATCAGCCAAAAGACAAGGCTGGAGAGAATACTGTCAATCAATCGAAGACATAAAGGACTCCGCAAGGCTCAGCAAAGTTTTATCGATGGAACATTGTAATCCTTCATTTCTTAAAAGGCCGATGGAACCTGGACAGCCTCTCCAGCCGAATCTCTTGAGCAACTGATGAAGACGCACTTTTCGGGTTGCGAAAGTGATAACCCCGAACCGCTTGAAAGCACAGAGCTAAACCTAGCTCATGTGCAGCAAGTCAATTCCGTTATAATCAGAGAAAATATTTTGAGGGCCATCAATACTTTCTCTCCATATGAATCCCCAGGCCTGGATGGCATACTGCCATTTATGCTTCAAAAGTTGCATGATGTGGCAGCTCCATGGCTGAACAAATTTTCAAAGGATGCCTCCTTCTCAGACAGATTAAAGTAGTTTTTATCCCGAAAGTGGGTAGGCTAAGTCACGAATCCGCGAAGGATTTCAGACCAATAAGCTTAAAATCTTTTGTGCTTAAAACCTTGGAGCGCATTCTTGATCACCATATTAAAGAAATCCTAGTTGGACGACCTCTGGAAAGCTCTCAGCATGCTTATCTTAAGGGCAAATCTATACGGAGACCGCCCTCCATGAGGTAGTGCATACTGTAGAACAAACAATCCATTATAAAGAATTTACTCTTGGAACCTTCCTAGACATAGAAGGTGCTTTTAACAACGTCCTTACCGAAACCATAGAAGAATCACTCGTTAAGTTCGGTGTAGAAGACTTCATTCGAGAATGGATTATTTCCATGATCAGTGGTAGGAAGATACGAGCCGCTCTAGACAATACAATCGCAACAAAACACGTGAGTAGGGGAACACCCCAGAGTGGTGTCCTTTCGCCTATTCTATGACTTCTGCTCATGGATACAATTTTCGTTAAATTAGAGAGATGTGGAGTGAAGGCGGTAGCCTATGCAGATGATTTGGTGCTATTGGTGTCAGGAATAGTAGTTAAAATAGTTATTTTGGATCTTCTACCAATCGACCTTTTTATTAAATACATAGTTTCCTGCAGCGCTATTAGGCTGAAGGAATCAAACAGCTGGTTGTCAAAACCTTATGGTCACAGCAACATAACGAAATTGATTCCCTCAGATATTATCTCGGTAGACACTGACTACTGCACACCTACTTTGAGCCATAGTAAGGGTTTTAAGCCTTAGTAAGAGTTTTAAGGTTATTTTCCCATCCAGAAAAGATTGAGAGGATGTCATCGTGTCGATAGGTTTCAACACAACCATCTTTAATGACGGCTCAAAGATGGAGCGTGGAGTTGGTTCTGGGATCTTTTCTGAGTCCCTAAATGTAGCTCAATCCTTTAGGCTTCCTGTCTTTGCTAGCGTTTTTCAGGCTGAACTGCTGGCAATAAGGGAGGCATGTAAGATACTTAAACATAGCCCAAACCAAAACCGAAATGCGGCTATCTTCACAGACAGTCAGGCAGCTGTCAAAGCCATTTACTCGGCCACATCCTCATTAAAATTGGTCCAGCAATGTAGCGATGAGCTTGCGAGCCTGAATATTTACCTCGGTGTCACTCTGATCTGGGTTCCGGGTCATAGTGGTATCGTGGGAAATGAACGAGCTGACGAGCTAGCCAGGCAAGGATCGGCCATGAAGGGTAAAATCTTTTTATCTATATAACTGAATCAAACCGAGGGTGGAGCAATTTACCCAACTGCATTATATCTAGGAAGATATGGCCAACCTATATTAAAACCAGTACAAACGATCTTCTGTGCAGGCCAACTCAAGACATAGCCAGGATTGTTGCGGTTTGTACCGGGCATTGGCCTATAGGAGTTCATGCAGAGAAGTTGGGTATCTCTTACCCTTTTTACCGTAGTTGTAGTAACCAAAGAGAAAGTGAAACGATAATCTATTTCCTCTGCAAATGTCCTGCTTTGGCAAACACTCGAATGAAATGCTTTGGAAAAGCATTCTTTCACGAACTTGATAAGCTATCTGAGACAAAGATTAGAGACCTTATCTTTTTTCTCAATGTGACAAAAACATAATCGCTTTGAAGCTTCTCTATAAATCTTTCCCTTTCGCGCATTACAGCTCTAATTCGATAGGTTGCCTTGAGATCGCCATTTCTACCTACCTACATATAAACCATATAAAAAATCTGTTCTTTAGCTGTATACTTTCCAACAATCTTTACTAAATAACCGATGATTTACTTTCAAATTTACACACGACCAACATTTCCACGGTATAGCCTTGGGAGACATTTCACCCCTAAGACTATCCTCTGCAGGCAACTATACTCCTGGGAAATCTCACGAACAGCGTTAATATGGAATAGTCCTCTCAAAAGGATGACAATGGTAATACATAGTAAATAGAGTGCAAAGCAGGAAATGTTTTCCGATATAACCCCCGTTTTGATAAAACTATTTTCTCATTTCTACACCAAAGTTCACAACATCTTTTGAACGACGCTTTTTAATTTCATAAGACGTTGTTGAGATGTTTAAATGGTAGACATGTGCATTCAAGAGGACACAAGCGTCCACAGGTTTTTCTTAAAACCAACCACTGTCTATCAACTCCTACTCTTACCTTCACGTGGTGAACATCGGGTGCCTAGTACCTTAACTGGAGATTGGGTTAGAACGGAAAGTTGTTGGGGCAAGCAAACGAGAGAGGTGGGGAGAGGTGTTTCCACTAAGGCACCTCTCCTTATCCAGGCGGCAGCGGAGGAATTCCCGAGATGGAATCAACGGTGGCGTCTACAGTTCCAGTAAGGTTGAACTACTTAGTGAACACCTTATAGGGCTTCTTCGACTTATTCGGAGCCCAGGCCTGTAAGGAGCGGTTTTATCCGGCTCCCCATCCTTGAAGTTATACTTAGGATCTGGCCCTCCAGGTTGGGGGTTGTGCGTCGGGGTGACTTCCTGGCCACGTAAAAGCTTTCAAAGTTGCGAAGCACCAACAAGCCTCGGATACGGACGGATCTACTGTTGACAACCAACGCAAACGAATAAAGGACAACGAACTTCGGATATGCACGTGGAATGTTAGGTCCCTTAACAGACCACGTGCGGCCGAAGAATTAGCGGAGACACTAGAACGATATAAAGCAGATATCACCGCCATCCAGGAAATACGATGGGATGGGCCGGGCAAAAAGAGGATGAAAAACTGCGATATTTACTATGGTGACTGCTACCACGAAAACCAACAGCGCTTATTTGGATGCGGATTCGCCATCGGAGCCAGACTTAGGCAAGAAGTCTTGAGCTATAGGTGCATCAATGAGCGCCTCATGACCATACGCATCAAGGCTAAATTCGGCAACATTAGCCTGATATGCGCGCACGCCCCACAGAAGAGAAAGACGACAACACCAAAGATATGTTCTTCGAGCTCTTAGACAAAACATATGAGCAGTGCCCTAGCTACGATATTAAAATATTCCTGGGCGATTTTAATGCCAAGCTAGGAAGGCAAGACATCTTTGGTATAATAATCGGGAAGAACAGCCTGCACGACAACACTTCCGACAATGAATTCAGGCTCATAGATTTTGCTGCGGGGCGAAACGTCATGGTAGCCAGTACGCGTTTTCCACACCTCAACATCCACAAAGGAACTTGGACTTCTCTAGATCAATCTACCGTTAACCAGATTGACCATATTGCGATCGACGCCAGACACGCTTCCAGTATTATGGATGTACGAACTTTCCGAGGAGCTAACATCGACTCGGACCACTACCTCGTTGTAGCCAAGGTAGCACTTCGGATTACCAGACCCAACCCAAAACAGGGAGGTGCTGGGAGAAGATACAACGTCGAACGGCTACAATCGCCAGAGATCGCCAAATCCTTTTCCGACCGAGTTACAAGTAACCTCTCTCGAAGTTCTCTGCCGCCAACACAATGTATCGAAAACCAGTGGCAACATTGCCAAGATGCAATCAGAGAAGCCGCCTCTGATGTGCTGGGTTTCAAACAGCCACCAACAAGGAACCCTTGGTTTGATGAGGAATGTCGGCAGGCAAATGCTGAAAAACAACAAAGCGGAGCTGCATAAAAGGACGAGAGCTGCCCGTGAGCTCTATGAGCAGAAGAGGCGAGAGGAACGCCGACTTCTCAGAAGGAAAAAGAGAGGGCATGAGAAGCGTGCGTTTGAAGATGTTGAGAGGTATAAAAGCAGGAATGAGGTTCGAAAGTTTTATGAACAGGTGAAACGAAATTCACAGGTACATAAACCTAGAACCGAAGGCTGCAAAGACGAAAGTGGAAACATCATAGTGGAACCGCAGTCAATGCTAAGGATATGGAAGGACCACTTCTGCAGACTGTATAACGGCGACGAAGAACTGAATTCCGCTGTCAGGCAGGATGACCCATTCGATATAGACGACGAAAGCCAACAATCCCGTCCTCCCGACTTAGACGAAGTAAAGATTGCCATATCTAAGTTGAAGTCTAGTAAAGCCGCTGGAGCAGATGGCTTGAATGCCTAGCTTTTTAAAGCAGCTGGGGATAAGCTGGTTAAGAGCATGCACCAACTTATCTGTAAGATATGGCCGGAAGAAAACATGCCCGATGAATGGAAACTTAATATTGTTTGCCCGATCCTGAAAAAAGGAGACCCTCTAAACTGCACCAACTATAGAGGAATAAGTCTACTTAACAACGCCTATAAAATCTTCTCTGCCGTAATATGTGAACGTCTAAAGCCCATCGTCAATAACCTGATAGGTCCTTATCAGTGTGGTTTTAGACCAGGAAAGTCCACAGTTGATCAAATATTCACATTACGGTAGATCCTGGAAAAACTCAAGAACACCAAATCGACACCAACCATCTTTTCATCGATTTTAAGATGCATATGACAGTATATACAAGGACGAGCTGTATAGATCCATGTCTAGTTTTGGCATCCCTGCCAAACTCGTCCGTTTGTGCAGGATGACCATAGAGAATTCACGCTGCTCCATAAAGGTTGGAAACAACTTAACAGAACCTTTTGATGTCAAAAAAGGCTTTAGACAAGGTGATGCGCTGTCATGCGATTTTTTTAACATCGTGCTTGAAAGAATAGTGCAGAGCTCACACGTCAACACTAGAGGCACTATCTTTCAAAAGTCAGTCCAATTACTGGCATATGCTGATGACATTGACATAATCGGAAGAACTCAGAGTGATGTCAATGGGACTTTTGTGAGTATTGAGGCAAAGGCGGCAAAAATGGGTTTAACGGTTAATGAGGGCAAAACAAAGTACATGCTGTCGTCTAGAAAGAACATACAACACCGACCTTTTGGTCAAAACGTCTCCATCGACAGACGTAACTTTGAGGTAGTCAAGGACTTCGTCTACCTAGGCTCCGCTGTAAACGCAGAAAACAACACCAACGCAGAGATCAAACGCAGAATAACTCTTGCTAACCGCTGTTTCTTTATACTAAGAAAGCAATTGAGTGGTAAAGTCCTCTCTCGAGGGACCAAAGTGTTGCTATATAAGACCCTTATCATCCCCGTCCTGCTATATGGTGCAGAAGCATGGACCATGACAAAAGCGGATGAAAGCACCTTGGAACGCTTCGAGAGAAAAGTTCTTCGTGTGATCTACGGTCCCGTATGCATCGAAGGGGAGTGGAGGAGAAGATTTAACGACGAACTGTACGGGCTGTACAGCGACGTAGACTTAGCCAGAAGAGTATAAGTCCAACGACTAAGATGGCTGGGTCAGGTAGAGCGCATGGAAACCAATGCTCCGGTCTCGAAAGTCTTCGAATCCACCCCCATAGGGCAGCGCAGTAGAGGAAGACCGCGGATCAGGTGGCGCGCACAAGTGGAAGGTGACCTCACCCAACTTGGAGCACGAAACTGGAGACATCTAGCTAGGGACCGAGCTAGATGGAGAAGTTTGTTGGGTGAGGCCCTAGTGTACACAGGACTGTAGCGCCACCTTAAGTAAGTAAGTAAAGTAAGACCTTGTTGATTGCTTCGGTTGTGATGGTGACGGCGAAGTTGCTTGAATAGTTTTCGATTGTTGCCTTAAAAACGGTCCTTCACGGTTTTCCACAAAAAGAGGTGGCCAGTGTTTACCAATCTCACACATTTTTTAAACGTCAGGTATGGTAGTTGCACACCAATTTCATAATAATTTTAAAACGTCCACCCTTTATAATATATTGCGAATCGCCTTCATAACAGTTTTCTTTGTCGTTTTAACTTATGTTTTAAGTTCAAACTGCTGCTAACGTAATTTATTAAAATAATCACTTCTTTAATTCCCAACGTTTCAGCAATATGACATACGAGATTCAATTCCCATACCGATTAATATTTAACGTCTATAAACTTATATTTTATGATGCATCCAAAGCTAACAGAGAATGCTATTTGGGAATATAAGTTCCCTTTTTTCAGTCTGTCTCTATTTTCTGTTGCTGCTTTGGCAACGTTATATTGCATTTGAACACTTTCAATAATGAAATGTTTTCGACATTCTATCGTAGGATATGTATGCGTGTGTTATGCTGTCACATTGAGGATATCCTTTATATCCTTTATGTGTTTTTTACAACAAAACATTTTATATAAGAACATTTTACTGAAACTGAAACGTTAAACCTCCATTACAAACGTGCAAGTTTTTCGCAAACAAAATAAACTCATTTCAGTTCGCCTTCAGGAAACTAGAACAACCACATTTCAAAGTATCTAACCCTAACCCCTAATATCTATATCTAGATACTAGTATTTTGTAATAACTCTTTGCGTTCTGCACACTGCACCACACCAAGGATGTAGCAATTTTAATGTTTATATTTATTTTTGTGTTTTACTGGTGTATCACAAAGGACCAAGACCGAGAAAGGGGTTTTCATAAGCTACAGTGAATAGTTGACATGTGTGATTTGATCGAATTTTATGTACGATTCAAGAATTACAATTTTTGTTGTGTACCTAAACTACCTATGTGTCTAAAAAGCTGAAAAGGTTTTGGGCACATTTATACTCGTATGATGTTCTCAATGAGTGGCAAAGGGGTTTAAAGTGTAACCTTTATTTTATTTATGTTTATAATTGGGTTTATATCGATTATAAGAACCTAAATACGTACATGATGCAGATACATATATAATATTTGAAAAATATTTGTTACTTTGGGTCTGGGATATTTACGAAAATATGGGTTGATAACCGTTTTGCACTTATAGGATAAAATTGAAGCATCTGATGTAAGAATCAATAATATTACAAACCTTGGTTTCATGTAGACATTCGTAAGGTTCGTTTCTGTCACAGATGATGATTGAACAAAATATTGCTTCCAAACGAAAACGATTGTTAGATGTGGTGAGTGGTTTAATATTGAACACAAATGTCCTTATATCCAACATAAGGGGTTTCGGCTTTTTGATTTTGATTTAACAGAGTAAAAGTCTACTGTGGTGTGCCCATATCGACATCGAGTGCCAGCAGAGATCTACATAGTTCCACTGCCTGATGGTTTAAGGTTAGAACTTCTGCACTACAGAGATGTAAATCATCAAAAACAGAGTAACCTGACACAAGCACATCAAAGTTTTCATCAAGAAATGTAAATACCTTCCTGGATAAACAATAACAAACCAATTATTCGTTTACTAGAATTAACCACCACATAATTGGACCTTTAGTTGATTCTTAATTATAACAGATTGGCTTTTATTCAAACAAAGGGTTTTCGTAAAAGGAATAAGGACAGGTTGATCTCGAAATTGAATGAAATAAGGACACAAGTTGTCAATCTATGAATAAACGTGCATACAAAAGATACAAAGTGCACATAAGTTTCTTCCTTTGACTTGCGAGCTAAATTCTGTAATCAAATCTAAGCTAAATTATTTGTTCCAAAAAGGGTAAGAAGTTAAAAAAGCATTGCACGAGTACATGGAATCAAAAATGATATTAGGACTCCCGACATAAGCAAACGGGCATACTTCAGTTATTTAGCTTTCGATCTATATATTTTATTCATGGAAATTAAGTTGACTTTGGCCAACAAAATGTCACGAGTTTTATCTTTAATATATTATCCTTTAAATAAAAACACTTTGAGAAGAAGTGGGTAAGACACGTCCGTCACTGACAGCCGTGCATTCCATTAAAATGTCTAACTTTCAATTCTAAGACAGAAAAATAATAATAATAAGAGTTGCAATCCTTAAAAATGTCCAAGGGAATAAAACAATAAGAATAGCATGAGACATGTCCATTATTGGAATCAAAGTTATAAATGTAGAAAATTGACTCTGGGAATGAAAATACTTTAATTCAAATATGCATAAGTACTACCGAAAATGTATGTGTAGAGTTTATGATTTTTGGGGAATATCTACAGCATGCTGCAAAATTCTCTATCATCTGACACATGATTTTTTGAAGTTTTGGCATTCATGACAAAATGAAAATATTGTGATGAATTGTGTCAATTTTCTTTGCCATCATATTGAGATGGCAATGGAGACTTTTATAAGAAATAAAATACCTTGATTTGGAAAAAACATATCAATTTCATATTTTTAGAAACATTGTTCTGTTCAAATGAAAAACGAAAAGATAAATTCAATGTTCTCGAAGGAAAAATATTTCCTTTGTAGGTACTATGTCAATATTAAAATAAAATAAATTGTATTCTATGAAGTGAATCTATGTACACATATTTTTATTGAAATAGGAAACATTTCTAGGTAGCTTTGCATTTTTGTATTCATACCTTCTCAAACAGAGAACACCAAGTAACTACAAAAAACCACATTTTGATACAAATTTTAGAAAAATCCAATCGAAAATTTTGTAGTTAAAATAAAAACCTCCAAAATGTTGACAAAAATTGTTGTTTAATAACAAATAATAAATACAAATTGCTTGAAAATAAATAAAGATTTAAACTTCAATTTTTTTCATTTAACAAAGGGTGGTTAAATTTTTGTGGGCCGATGTAAATTTGAATAAAACCCAAATTATTTAATAAATTACTGTCATTTCTTTGCATTATGATAAAAATCGTATAGCTTGATCCACTTCAGTTGGTCAACGGTCGATTCAGAGAGAGAGAAAGGGAAAATGTGGTGCAAAATATTTAATGAGTTAAGCTTTTTCCTTAAATCTTACATTGCCTAACTCAATTTTGTTTTTCTTCAAAATAAAAATTGGACAGAACGTATGAGTTTTATGCTTTTATTTGACTAAATACAGTGAACTTATAACAAAAAATTATTAAATAAATAAATATTAAAAATAAAATTATAGGTGACACCACCTATAGCTCTATGTATACTTAGGGTTGTGCCTGTGCTGTGGGTAGGTATCTGCTTTGGCTGGCACAGAAATAAAGCACAAATCAATGGCACATTTAATTCGACACATTTTGATGTCAATCAACTGATCATATAGCGAGTCAGTATGGAATGTGTAATATGATGCTGTCCGGCTGAGGGTGGTGGTGGGTGTAGTGAGGTACCAATTACTTTCTGCTGCATCAGCGCGGACGTTGACCACTAAATCTCGAGGTCAATGGTGATTGACCGAACAAATATAAATAACAATACTTACTTACTTAAGGTGGTGCTTCAGTCCTGTGTGAACTATGGCCTCACCCAACAAACTTCTCCATCTAACTCAGTCCCTAGCTGGATGGCTCCAGTTTTGCGCTCCAAGTTGGGTGAGGTCACTTTCCACTTGTGCGCGCCACCTGATCCGCGGTCTTCCTCTACTGCGCTGCCCTATGGGGGTGGATTCGAAGACTTTCGAGACCGGAGCATTGGTTTCCATGCGCTCTACCTGACCCAGCCATCTTAGTCGTTGGACTTATACTCTTCTGGCTAAGTCTACGTCGCTGTACAGCCCGTACAGTTCGTCGTTAAATCTTCTCCTCCACTCCCCTTCGATGCATACGGGACCGTAGATCACACAAAGAACTTTTCTCTCGAAGCGTTCCAAGGTGCTTTCATCCGCTTTTGTCATGGTCCATGCTTCTGCACCATATAGCAGGACGGGGATGATAAGGGTCTTATATAGCAACACTTTGGTCCCTCGAGAGACGACTTTACCACTCAATTGCTTTCTTAGTCCAAAGAAACAGCGGTTAGCAAGAGTTATTCTGCGTTTGATCTCAGCGCAGGTGTTGTTTTCTGCTTTTACAGCGGAGCCTAGGTAGACGAAGTCCTTGACTACCTCAAAGTTACGTCTGTCGATTGTGACGTTTTGACCAAGACGTCGGTGTTGTATGTCCTTTCTTGACGACGGAATGTACTTTGTTTTGCCCTCATTAACCGTTAAACCTATTTTTGCCGCCTCTGCCTCACAAAAGCCCCATTGACATCACGCTGAGTTCTTCCGATTATGTCAATGTCATCAGCATATGCCAGTAATTGGACTGACTTTTGAAAGATAGTGCCTCTAGTGTTGACGTATGCGTTCTACACTATTCTTCACGATGTTTGACATCGAAAGGTTCTGTAAAGTTGTTCCCAACCTTTATGGAGCAGCGTGGTCATCCATGGTCATCCTGCACAAACGGCGAGTTTGGCAGGGAAGCCAAAACTATACATGGCTCTATACAGCTCATCCCTGTAGATGCTGTCATATGCGGCCTTGAAATCGATGAAAAGATGGTGGGTGTCGATTTGGTGTTCTTGGGTTTTTCCAGGATCTGCCGTAATGTGAATATTTGATCGACTGTGGACTTTCCTGGTCTAAAACCACTTTGATAAGGACCTATCAGGTTGTTGACGATGGGCTTTAGACGTTCACATATTACGACAGAGAAGATTTCGTAAGCGATGTTAAGTAGAATGATTCCTCTATAGTTAGTGCAGTTTAAGGGGTCTCCTTTTTTCAGGATCGGGCAAACAATACTGAGGTTCCATTCATCGGGCATGCTTTCTTTCGACCATATCTTACAGATAAGTTGGTGCATGCTCCTAACCAACTTATCTCCAGCTGCTTTAAAGAGCTCAGCATTCAAGCCATCCGCTCCAGCGGCTTTATTAGACTTTAGCTTAGATATGGCAATCTTAACTTCGTCTAAGTCGGGAGGACGGGATTGTTGGCTTTCGTCGTCTATGTTGAATGGACCATCCTGCCTGACAGCGGAATTCAGTTCGTCGTCGCCGTTATACAGTCTGCAGAAGTGGTCCTTCCATATCCTCAGCATTGATTGCGGTTCCACTATGATGTTTCCACTTCCGTCTTTGCAGCCTTCGGTTCTAGGTTTATGTACCTATGAATTTCGTTTCACCTGTTCATAAAATTTTCGAACTTCATTCCTGCTTTTGAACATCTTCGACCGCTCGCTTCTCATGCCCTCTCTTTTTCCTTCTGAGAAGTCGGAGTTCCTCTTGCCTCTCCTGCTCAAGGAGCGCATGAGCAGCTCTCGTCCTTTTATGCAGCGCCGGTTTGCGTGCCTGTTGTTTGGCTGCATTTACCTGCCAACGTTCCTCATCAAACCAGGGGTTCCTTGTTGGTTGGTGCTTGAAACCCAGCACAACAAGGCGGCTTGGTGTTGTCATCTTTCTCTTCTGTGGGGGCATGCGCGCATATCAGGCTAATGTTGCCGAATTTATCCTTGATGCGTATGGTTATGAGGCGCTTCACTTTGTAGTTCAACCTTACTGGAACTGTAGACGCCACCGTTGATTCCATCTCGGGAATTCCTCCGCAACCGTCTGGATAAGGAGAGGTGCCTTAGTGGAAACACCTCGCCCCCTCTCTCGTTTGCTGCCCTCGATAACTTTCCACTGGGGTTGGATTGTAATCCAGTTGAGGTACTAGTCACCTGATGTTCACCACGGGGAGGTGAGAGTAGGAAATGATAAATAACAATAATATAATTTAAATAATAAATGTTTATTTACATATACTTATAGTTTTCAGAACTAATTTCGCTTTCATATTCGGTTGAAGAATTGTCACCTGGATTAGTTATAATTGAATCCGAAATTGTGTCTCACATCAAGTCGTGAAAAAAAGTATTTTTCGTCAATCTCCAATTTTTAAACATCAAATATCTTGAATGTTGTATTTCGGTGAGCCTACTCTTGCCTTGAAAGTTGCTCAAATATTTTCAATGGAATTGAGATCTGGATGATGTTGTGGTAAAGGTAGAACCTCATGGGCCATTAAAATGGGTGTGTGTAGCTCTGTCTCGATTTAGTTCTTCACACGGTTCAAGTGTC
Organism: Eupeodes corollae; assembly: GCF_945859685.1. Classification (NCBI taxonomy): domain Eukaryota; kingdom Metazoa; phylum Arthropoda; class Insecta; order Diptera; family Syrphidae; genus Eupeodes; species Eupeodes corollae. Next base: position 90,014,046 of record NC_079147.1, read on the forward strand.
AATATCTGAATGATATTCGGGATATTGATTTCGGTTTACCATTGTATCATCTCGGATTGCTTGCTAACAGAAGTAATTTGTTTTCTTTCTAATTTATTGTGGTACGAGGCGTTGTCCATTTTAATAACTGAAGGTTCCTCCAAGTTGTTTAAAACTTGTTCTTGGATCCATTTGCAACAATTTCATGTTCATGTCGTCGTAATAGTCACCTGTTTTTGTTCCAGATTTAAATAAAAGTATGGAGTTTTTGACGGAACCTTTTACCACCTGCATGCGCTATTATTCGCCTGTCATCAATCTAAGATTCTTCACTAGCATCAGTTTAATATCATTTCTTTCTCAGAGAAGAGTTTCCGGTTGTTTTACTATATATGTACTTATGATGTTTTGTAATACTTATGTTAATCTCCAGATCTTCCTGGACGAGTTATCTCAACATTTAAAATCATAATTTTTATCTACTGGTAGAAGTTGTGTATTTTCCCCCGAATAGCTGCGATGTCAAATTCATCTTTTCCAGTTTTCCACTTCGTATGCTGTAATTTTTTATTTGAAGACTGCACAACTCTTGTCTCTTCGTTTTCCTTAATAATCCTTCTGATTGAGTGTTCAGAAATTCTAGTAGTTTCCAAGGTTTGCGTCGTTGTTACTTACAGGATTTTCTTCTAGTTTGTCATAATATATCTTAACAACTATCATACGTGACTGGCTTACAATGGGTTTTCCTTTTCTAAATGGATCCATTAAAATTTTTTGTAAATGTATTTCGATGTATAACTATAAAATAAATCAAGCTGTATGAGCAAGCGCTTTTGCTCGAGTTATGTACATATATATAATAGGCAAATATTTCCAAGTAAGAACATAGGTCTTTATTGATCGGAAGCTGGATTTCAAGTGATCGTTCAAAATAATTCTTACAAACTAGATTTAAATTTAAGAGAACATAGATTCCAAGGAGTAAAATATACATTTATATACACTAGTAATATTTAATTCTTATCAAATTAGATATAACGACGCATGATAAGAGTCTGTCGTGCCGGTGATGATCGTGATGAGAATGATGATGTTGATGATAAGAGTTTGGCTTGTAATAATAAATGGACAGCTCTCTTTTGTGTTAACAAATAAAAAATGCTATATCCAGTTATGTTGTTAATGTGAGTGCTACAGTGGGGCACGTAACTCTCGCACATTTCACAATTTCTACAGACGCGGTTGCAGAACCCGTGGCATGATGGTTAGTGCGTTGGACTGTCATGCAAGCCTGTGCCACCTTAATTTAAAAAAAATTATTTTCGCGGGTACTGCCTCTTGCGAGGAATTGACAATTCCTTCAAGAGTAATTCTTGTCATGAAAACAGTGCTTACTCAAATTAGCCGTTCGGATTTAGACTAAAATTGTAGGTCCCTTTCATTCCTGACAACAGTACTCGCACACAGGAATGGTTGCGAGTTGTAAGTCACTAGGCCCTGGTTCACAACGGACTGTTGCGCCACCCAATTTATTTTTATTTACAGACGCGGTTTTAATTGCCCGAAAAATTAAACTTTCATAATAAGCCTCAATAACTTTAACGTGTTGCTTGATTGTGTCTTCCCATGGTTAAAATTGAGTTAAAAAAGCTTGACGTTTAGATATGGTACACATTTATTATATCGGCCCTTAAAACTTTACCACCCTTTATGATCGCAATGGACCCCATATAAAAACGCAAGATATGCCAACAAGAATTTATTAATTTAAGGGTTATTATTACATATCTGTAACTGTATATTAGGTTCATTATTTAACCTCGTGGTTATTTTCTTTTCTTCCTAGAAGAAGAACTATCATTCAATGGAGTTCAGGAATACAAACCAAATTAAAAGTGAGCATCAGACAATTCTTAAGGTGAAGTGTTTTAATTGGCGAAATAAATGCGTTTGAGGACATTCATTGTACAATCTATTCTGAATATATTAAACTGCTTAAATAATAATGCTCTCCATCTGCATCCATACCAACCGGCTATGCTATCCAGAAAATTAGATTCCAGAATCTAATTTGAATAAATAACGAATCGTTCAAATACCTTATCTTCATACAAATACGAAATACCAACACTTAGTTATACGTTTGGTTGATTTTGTATTGCTCAAAAAGAGAACAGCTTTTATCGGGCTTCAGGTTGAGTTCATGTTAAAAACTAAATTTGAATTTTCATCGAAAATGGGTGCTCCGCAATCCAACCAATTTCACAGAATAATTGCTGTGTTTCTAGATATAATGTTTTTGATTTTTGTTCAAAATTAAGTTATCCATTTGGTTTTGAGCATTATCCACAGCACGAGAACCTATGAATATGGTTACCATATATTGAAAAGCAAAACTCAGGATATACAAAACAAACTTAATGAACAAGACTTTGAAGTAACGATTTGTTAATGTTTTATGAACCACAAGTTACAAAATTGAAAAAAAAAATTCTTGAGGTATAAGCACTGTAAAGGTCTGTCTAGTGTCAACTTTGATTCTCAGTAGGCTTGATCCGAAAACAGTTAAAGACGAAAAAACAGAAAATTCTGCCAAACTGTAATTTTCATTTTAAGGAAGAAGGGGTTGAAATATTTGTTTTACCCTATATAAGCCGCATTTTTGAAAAAGCTCCGATAGTCTACTGAATCAAAAAAAAGGCATATGGTCATCATAACCATTTCATAACCTTTTCAAATGGAATAATTGTATATTTTTTTTTTTGTTGGTTAGTGGTTCTTTGTGGCATCAAAATCAGAGCAAAAATATATTAGTTTTCGTGTTTTGCCGTTCTTTTATTGAAATTTGTTGATAATTGGCAATATCGGCTAGAAAGCAGAATTTATCAATTTAATTTCAATAAATTGGTTTTTGATTTGATTCAAACGAATTTTGATTAAAGTTTTAAGTGGGTTTGAGGAGGGTTTATTTATGTATCTATGTTACTATATAAATTTGAATGTCAGCTTAGTTTTTATTTTATTATTAATTAAATATTTTTCGACATTGAGATTTTTTGATGAAAACATATTGTATTTTGGTTACGTGAATACTTAGAATTTGATAAAAGTAGACGCTTTGTGGTTTGTCAGGGGTATTCTCTGGCACTCTTAGTATTTATATTAAATGAAATTTTCACAGTTTTTTTGAAATGTCTACTATAAAGTTATTTTTTTCTGTATTAGTTAAGATTTTATAAACAACGAAAATGCAAGGTTGGAAAAAAGACAAAAGCTCTTGACTCATTTCAAAATTGATTTTTTCAATTGTATTACATTCGTCTATTTTTAGTGTTCATTCTTTGTTTGAATGGAAAGAGTAAGTATTGAAATCCATTAATTAGAACTTTCCATAATACGCGAAAAGTTCTGAATCAACCAAGACTGTGCGATTCCAGATTTTTGTTTGGAATCGTTTTCTTAGTAAAGCAAGAAATTGTGTTTCATTTTTAACTTTTCCGAAGTTTCCATTTAATTCCCTTACAAAATACCAAAATACATATTTTGTTCATGTTTAATGAAATTAAGGTTACCGATACCTGACGAAGACATAGGACCCCAAAACCTAACATAAACACCTCCGTGTTTTACAGTGCCTTATACATTTTTCGGCAAGAACTCTGTGTTTGGCTGCCTTCGTATATGATCCATGAAGGTTGAATTTACTTTCGTGTGTAAAAATTACCGTATCTCAAATAGTTTTATCTTTGTTAATATGGTCTCAAATAAATTGCATCCTTGAAGGGCTGATGAACGGCCATATCCATGAAACCGTCATCTCTGAATATTCTTCGAATTGTTTCGGAACTGTTTTTTTTTCTATTTAAATATTTGTCTGCCTTTTAAGCTATTAGAGGCATACTTAAAGTCGCGTCTACCTTTACTTTTCTTAGAATCCATCTTAAATCGTTGTCAGAAAATATTTTATCTGAGGCTATCCTTCCTATGTTGTCGATTCGATTTCCGCGTACAAATGGTGTTTTAAACGGTTAAGGGTTTCATTTTAACCATTTCAGCAATGCTTCTTTGGCTTATCCCATCTTTGTAGTGTTTAATAACAAATTCGCGACGTTCTAAACTCATACACGGACTCATATGTTTCAAACAAGAAAATTTTAACTTAGTTTGCGTCAAAAATTAATAAACTGAACAAAACCAAAAAATCGATTTTATGCTTCAAACAAAAACAATCTTTTGCTAAAAGTTTAAGTGGAGTGCACCGTTTATGCTGAGACCAAATTCTATGAGAGTGTTACAATATTTTTTACCTCAGGATGGGAAGCAAAAGATTAATGGGTGACTATTTATAAAAATGATTGACTTCTAAAGACTGTTTGCAAATTTTTGACATTTTTTGTCTAAGAAAGTTAAGGTTTTAGACAAATAAAAACTGCTTCGTAAGCTGAAAGCCACTGGAAATCCAGAAAAATTTAACGCAACACTTGTATTTATTTATCAAATTTACCTCAAGAATTAGTTTGTATATGGACCTCATCAGATATGAACAAACAATTGATCAATGTGTGGTCTTCTTCGGCCATCGATATCATTTTTTGGCAAAATTCCAAGCGAACAGGCAAATCCTGAGGGTTTAACTTGTTAGTTATTTGGACTTTGTACGGAAACAAGTTTGAATCGTCATGAAGTATCCGTTGTAATGACCGTCTACTAACTCCAATTTTCCCCGATAAGTTTCGGGTGGAAACGCTCGGATTGGCCTGTATTGCAGATGCCACTGCTGCGATTGTATCCGAACATTGGCATCTCGATGGTACGGCCTTCGTGCGATGCTTCCAGATTCGGTAAACATGTTTACAAACCTCATAATGGTCCATCTACTCGGGGGATTACCGCCAAACCCCCGCCTAAATTCCCTTTAACGGAAATGACGGACTGCAAAGCATGGTACCGTTGCACTATCCAAATTCTTTTCTCCGTATCCCAAGCATCGATTTTTAAAAATCTAAATAGTAACTTACAAAACGACGTAACGATTCGTGTGCCACCCTGTATTAACTATGCAATTTTAAAAAATTTGCGAAAAAAAAACTTACAAAACTAAGACCTAAGTTTGAATTATTAGATTAAAAACACCATTTACAAGACGAACCATGTGTAAAAAAACATTAGTTCTAAGTAATAAATCAATAAACTAACTATCAAAGAGATATTATTTATACTTAATCTTTATAACTGCCATTGAATATGGTAATTGATATTTTCTATTAGAATTTCATTCTCAATTGTTGTGTTTGTTTCAAAATTGCATTCCACTTAATTCAGACAATTATGAAATAGTTTATCTTATTTCAAAATCAGAACCACAAAACTGTTTAAATGAAATTCATAAGAAAGGTTTATTTATTGAATGTAACAACTTGCCTTTGTGTAACCTATTGATATAAATCAAACAAATAACAATGAACTCACGTATGAATAAACAGAACATGATATAATCAATGTTAGTAAAACTAAGTTGATTGCTTCAATAAATAAATTGTCCTTTGCTTAAAGTCTGTCGTTCTAAATTAATATGGACAATTAGAGATTGCATGTTCAAATTATTATTTAAACTGTTTTATTTAAGATCGTTTTCTGTTCGATGAACTCTTTGTAATACCATTCAAATACAAAGCTGAATTACATTGTTTACAACCTTTTTTATTAAATTCTTAAAATTGAAACTGCTCTATCGACCTTAAGCCAGAAAGTTCCATTAAAAAGTTATCTCCATCATAAATCATATTTGCCAGAAACATTTGATACGGTTTCTGAATCGTACAAACAAATAAAGAAGGTAAACTTTAAAATGGAGTTGAATTCTATGCGCCATTAGTATCCAAGAACCTTTTTCACCTATAGGCTTTTATATTATTCTCTTGAAATCGAGTGTGATTCGATCAATCATCGAAGAAAAAATATTTTATAAACAGTTCAAGAACACTGGTTTTGCCTAAGTCTAATCCGAAGGTAAGTTCTAAAAAGACATTGATGCCATTACTGCACTGAGCTTAGCCAACCTTACTTATGACTCGGTCTGTCTCCTTTCCGTGCATTTGCCGGCTCTCATAAATTCAAAGTCAAACCTTTTAAAATATTAAAAACAAGGGGTTATTGATGCCCTTAACATGTTAAAGTTTAAAAACATTGCGAGCTTAAGGAAAATAAAATAAATTATGTACAACTTTCAAACATTCCTGTGTGCGCGTACTGTTGTCAGAAATGGAGGGGACCTGCAGTTTTTAAGCCGATTCCAAACGGCAAATATGAGAGAGTACTTTTCATGAAAAGAATTACTCTTGGAAAATTTGTCAATTCCTCGCAAGAGTCAGTACCCATGAAAAAAAAACTTTAGATGGCACATTCTGGGATTGAACCCAATCATTTTTATTAATTTCATTTTAAAGCTAGACAAAAATTCATAAAATAGCCTAATTAACCATAATAATAAAATTAATATGAATGTCCTTTTTTATTTTTACTTAAAAACTACTTAAAATAAGGTCCTTAATATAAAACATAAAGCTAATTAAAACTACTTATTCTACCTATAAACTACTTATAACTAGAACAAGCAGCAAATCTAACTATCTAACGTTTTTTGTTTTTCATATTTTGTTGTCTTTCTTTTATTTTTTTTTTATTTCATATTATTTTTCTTTGTACCTGCCAAAACTGGTTCACACTATCAGTTGGGTCCCGTTCGGACACAGCCCTACCGAACCGAAGGAGCTCCGCTCCGCCTTGCGCCATGAAGTCCCGATTGTATAGGAGTCGCCTATCCACCGTTCGTCATCTGACGTGGTATATTAACGGAACTGCCAATCTATCCTGTATCAGACCGCATCTATCTAAAAAGAGGAATGCATCTGGTGGAATGAAGCCGCTCAAGCGTGCACTTTCAAAATACTCGTCGTTCGGATAGAACGCCCCGAAAATTAAATTGTTGGTCGAAGACATAGCTCTTCCAATGTGACCTCGGACGAGTTTTATCACGAAATTGTCAGTTCTGTTGATAGTAAAGCACGTTAGACTCGGCTGTTCAATATAAGCCGGTATAGCGTCTTAAACAGTGAGGCTCGAACACCCGAAACTTCTCCATCTAGAAAGGGGCAACGTTGAATCACAGAGGACAACCATGAACGATCATCGGCCGTATGAGGGTCATGTAGCAAATTACCTTCAAGACCTTCAAGGGGTCAAGCCGACTGCTGTAAAACAGCTGTTTCTTCAGAGCGAAGGCTCCTCTGGCCTTGGTCCGAGCAATAAATATAAATACGCAATATCGCTGATTCTTGTCGAAATCACGCTGCAAGAGAATTCTAATAACCTCAACCTTTCGGGCCGTTCTGTACGCAATTAAATCATTGGCGTATCAGATCGCTGGTGTAAATGATGGAGAGAATCGACGAATTCACCGCCCCTTTTGAAGACCATTTTTGATTAAGAATGCACGGAGAAAAATGATCGGTTAAAAATACCAGAAAACTCGTGTAAAATTAACAGAGTAAACCTGCTAATATAGCACCTGCAAACTCAATCTGTTAAATTTACACGAGCTTACTCGATTAAAAAAAATTGGTAAATTTTACCCACGTCCTCGGTTGAAGTGTTCTAAATTTTTATTTGCCTACTTTTCGGTTAAATTTGTCAAAATTGGTCTAAAATTATTTGGTAGGAATAGCCTAGAAGTTTGTAAAAGCAACATATTGAATTGCTTAAAATAACCTATTAACTGGTTTAAATTTACAAACTTAGTTAGTTGCAGCAACCTATTTTCTCGGTTATAGTTTTTAGAACTTATGGAAATAACTAATCATTTCGGTTGAATTAGCCTATCTACTCGGTTGGAGTAGCCAATCTACTCGGTTGAAGTAGCCTATCTAATTGGTTGGAATAGCCAATTTACTCGGTAATATTAGCCTTTCTACTCAGTTGGAGTAGATAATTTACTCGGTTGAAGTAACCTTTCCACCCGGTTAAAAAAGCCCATCGACGCGGTTGGAGTAGCCACTTTACTCGGTTGAAGTAGCCATTCTACTCGGTTAAAATAGCCCATTCACTTGGTTGAAGTAGCCTATCTACTCGGTTGGATTAGCCTTTTTACTCGGTTAGAGTTGAATTCTGTAACCAAGTGATAGCCTACTTTAACCGAGTTGATGGGCTACGTATGTAGCTTACCTGTGATTTTACAGTACATTACGCTTATTTGAATCATATATAATATATAAAAAAAAAAACATTTTTTGTTCAATGGTTAAAGCATTATAGCAATACAAAATATTTATTAATCAAATAAAGTTAGCATAACATCATATTTACAGTGTTTTTAGATAATTGTATACATGTATTATATGTGTATTCATATATATAAGTATAAATATACAAATATACAGTAGTGTCTCTCAAAACTAATATAAGTGTACTTAGACTATCGAACTTCGATAAGAGGATAAAATGAAAAATGAAATGAAATCAAAACTATTATAAGCTTTGTGAAGACAAACGACTGTTGTTTCAGACCACAAAAAAAAAACAGTAGTGTCTCTCAAAACTAATATAAGTGTGCTTAGACTATCGAACTTCGATAAGAGGATAAAATGAAAAATGAAACTGAAACTGGTATTCACTCCGTCATCCCTAGCTCAGAGAGGAGAGTATTGGTGGCAGTGGATGTTTTATCATAACGGGTTTTTATTTTATAGAAACCGTTCTGAATAAACATCCACGTACAGGAACACTCCTCAGGATATTTAGCGTTAAGGGTAAAAATTATTTTTATACACGCATCAACTGCTTCAACAATTGTTGGAATGAAATATCTATGATCATTAACAATTACAAAATACGATTTGACACTATTCAGTGACTCACCAACCGCAATGATGAAAGGTTGTAATGTTAGATTGTATTCTTCAAGCCTGTGTTTCCGCGCAGAAACAGCTTCACAGATCTCTGCATCGGTTTTAACGTGCGTGATGAATGCCTCCCGCACTTCGGCTTTCGATGGTCTCCAAACTTTTTTAGTAGCTCCTTTGAGCTTAAAAGTTTTTACGGATAGTAATGAAGGAATAAGGAGTAAGGCTCCAAGGTTGCTTGAATCCTCGGAAGCTGAAATGAAATATAAGGTACATCTTTAGTCAGTAAATGCATATAGAAAAAAAAATCACAAAAACAAGTTAATTGATAAGTTAAATCGTAATTTGTAATTTTACTTACTTTTCTCAAGGGACAGCAAGTTCTGGACGCATTTATCCCTTCCTGTCCTTTTTGCAGCTAATTGGAATATTTGTGTTTTATATGTTGCGAAGGACTCGATGAACCCGTTGTAGTTTTCGGGATACAGAAATTCGAAGTCCTTTAACAGCTGAAAAAAAATGGATATGATTAAATTACGTATTCAATTTGATTAAACAAATTTTGAAGAGAAGTTAATATTATTATATATGTGTTAATTATTAAATAGTGAGACATTTACTAAAAGATATCCGGTTGGCTTTTTCAAAGCAGGGAACTCCTTAAGGTAATTGTCAATGGTCATTTGCTTAAGTATATGCAGACGTGCCGGTGTGGTGGCCACCCACTTCTCCTCTACCGTAGTCCAGGGATGACTCGAATTTCTCAGCCACTGAAGGGCATCCTCGCAATCTACATCATTTAGCAAATTGTTTGTTTCCTGGAAAATTTCCAATTGCGATGAACTTGAAGTTGAAGGAGATGGAGAAGAAGAATATATTCTTGATCGCTTTGGGATAAGGCCAGATGCCCTATATTTCCTTTTCAAATTATGAATTTGATGTGGGAGCTTTCCTCCCCAGCGGCTTATAATTCCACGGCTAGTTTCAGTTATGTTGTTGATCAAATAAACTGTCTTTTTTTCCGCAGTTTTTTAGAAAACACTGTTTCACACACAATTCTACAGTTTTTATTTAAATTGACCGTCCATAAACAACACTTTACCTTGGTTCGAATAGATAATTTTTAATTAAAACACTTAAGAGTTCAAAACGCGACTTAACACTTCAACTTCACATCACAGAATGAACTGAGTTCAGAAAATGAAATGCGTTGTACACGATGCACATAAAGTACATGTAACCCTCTACTCGGTTCATTTAGCACACTTGAAGGGTTCATTTAGCACATTAAAAAGGTTAAATGTATATGGGAGACGCCATATGATATAAGTATTAGTGTCTGGAGCAGCGTTGCTCGGTAAATATAACCCATTAAAACGTTTAAATAGATTCCTCACACAAGTAACAGTTGACTGTAGTTTACCCATTTACTCGGTTAATATAACCCATTTACTCGGTAAATATAACCCATTAAAACGTTTAAATAGATTCCTCACACATGTACCAGTTGACTGTAGTTTACCCATTTACTCGGTTAATATAATCCATTTACTCGGTGAATATAACACATTAAAACGATTAAATAGATTTCGCACACATGCACTTTAGTTTACCTATGTACTTAGTCAATATAACCCATTTACTCGGTAAATGTAACCTATTAAAACGATTAAATAGGTTCCGCAAATTAGAACATATATCACTCAGTAAAAAGAAAGAATGACTCGGTTAAATTAAACGAATCGATTATTTATTGTTAACCCATTTAAGTAGTAAAATTAAATAAATCTTGTGGGTTATTTTAACCGACGTACTCAGTAAACTTAAACAACTTACATTTTAGGTGGATTTAAACAAGAAGGTTGTTTAATATTAATAAGGTATGTGCTAAATTAAATAAGTTTAATTGTTTAAATAAGCCAAGTTACTCGGCTAAAAGAAAAATTTAGAACATTTCTTATCTTAACCCTATAACCATAAGGTGTCAAAGGCCTTTTCCAAATCAACCAGAACAGCACCTGTGCATTGTTGTTTTGATATATTCCATTGGATATCAGAAACGACCTAGCATGAATTGTGTCATGACCCGCCTTGAACCCGAACTGTTTAACCGGAATTATTTTGTTGTCCGCAGCCCACTTAGTCAGAGCCACATTGATGATCTCTTCGAAAACTTTGCTGATGCTGGGAAGCAGACTTATCGACCGAAGATTTGACGGGTTGGAGTTATCCCTTCCCTTTTTCGGGAGAGGATGAGACGCAGCGGTCTTCCACTGGATAATATGTTATTCATTGCATAATTGAACAGCGTGGTGTAAATGTCAATTGCCTCCATCGGTAAATGTCTAAGCACAACGTTGGATATACCATCGACACCTGCTGACTTTTTGTTTTTTATTGAAGGTTTAAAGAGGAGACACCGGTGCACATTGGTCTTAAAGTTTTGAAAATCAAAATTCCACATTTTCGATGTGCAGTTAAAAACAGAATCTCTATTCTTGAAAGTACGTCCGTTTCTTGGGGAACACCAGAATTTTTATTATGAATATCAGACTTGAAACCTTCCAATACAACTTGTTTGGAATGGTTAGAAAGGTAGTTTTTAATCCAACGAAGAAGGATTCATCAATACCACAAGCAAAGTATTTTGATAAGAGAGCTTGGTACTCATTCTTTAAAATGCTTTTTAAATATCAAGTGCAATAATCTTACTTGCTCCAAAACGATGTAAAGATTTGTTCCACAGTTCCATACTGACGGTCATAAAGAAGCTGCCATTATTTAATGTATCTCGTAAGCTGATAGTAAATCAGCGTTTTCATGACCTTGGAAAAAAGGGAAGTAAGTGCTTTTTTGCGATAGTTGGAGGCCTTTTTTAGGGACAGGCTGGACAAATGTTGTTTTCCATCCGCTTGGATAGAGACCTGCAGAGTAGGGAAGATGGAAAAGCTTACGCAGTACTTTTGACAGCGTTAAAGAACTTCTCTTCAGGACAATAGTGGAATACATACTATCCGAGTCAGCGGATTACATACAGAGTCTTATTTTTTTGTGAATAGACTCTAAAAAGTAGACCAAAGATCCGCCGCTACAAATTCAGACAAGAACACCAGCGCTTAAATCCAACGGAAAATAATTTTCGCAAATCGCTGTTTCTTTGGAATTAGAAGGCTATTAAGTCACCTTAAATAACACACTTATAATTCTGGTTCGCATGTATTGTTGAGGTTCGAACATTGTCAAGGCAAGAGATGAGAAAGTTTTAAGATGGTTTAAGAGTTTAGGTGGAGAGTGCGAGGAAAGATACAATGTCGAACTGTACGGCAACAGGTATCTAGTCCGAAGAATACAAAAAAAAAATTAAAATCAAAACTATAGAAGGAAGGGAAGGTCTTCAAATTCAATCTCAAAAGCAGAGTAAGACCACGATTGATGTTGCACACGCAGTTAGGAGAGGACTTTAATTAGTTTGGCGTGTGAAACTGGAGACAGATAACCTAGGAACAGGACTATTGCGTCACCTTAAGTAAGTAAGAACCGGCACAAAATTGCATGAAATAATCTTCGCACATTAAATTATATCGACCGTTCTATCGATTCAAATTAGGGTTTCATGCATTTTTACCTATTGTATGTGTTTTCTTAACTTCCGAAAGATGTTAAAAAAATCACTCGTTCCAAGAACTTGCTTAGTTTAATTTATATGCTCGATACTCGTATTTTAAGATACCAGTGGTCAAGTTTGCTGCCTAAAATTTTAAAATTAGCAGTCGGTTTGTTATTAAGAGAAATTATTTATTATGCAAGCCAACAAATATTTCGTTTTGCAAACGAACTGTCTTCTCATACTACTTGGGATAGTTTAATGTCAGAATTTGTTTGAAAAACTTTTATTTAATTAACTGAGAAATTGCCAAAACTAAATTTTAACAGAAAATTCAAACAACCCTATAATGCAAACCTCCGTGTATAGAAATTTTATTCCAATTCAAGAAGGACGTGTGGTAATTATAAGAATCATTCCAATTTTCCGTATTTGACTTTGACATGCACAGTGTACGATATAACCTACAATTCCTCAAATTATTTGTCCTTCGAATTCGGAAACAATTTCGTTGAATTCCCTATGCGACAAGTACCTGTCCAAACTTCAGAGTTACAAATGTAGGTACTTCAGTAATTTCATTATTTAACGTATCGTATAATTAATGTATACATATATGCGTAGGAATGAGGGTAGGCTCCAATTTCGTGGCATACATTTCGTTTCTAAATGACATTGAGGTCCATTCAGTTTGCCATTTAGGACTGTGTAGTGTGTTTTAAGCGTGTATATGATTTTCTGGGGACTTGCCAGTCGTTAAATTTATACATGGAACACGAGTAAATATAAATATCTACATTTAACTATCTACGAATTTGTTTAATGGAAAATGTTTTGAAGTAATAAGGTTTTTGAAATAATGATTCAAAGAAAAATTCTCGAGAATAATATTGCGGTCAAGGAAGGAAACCATACTCAAGAAAATTTCCAAGGTATGATTGAATTTAATAATAACAAGATTATGAAAACAGTATGTACAATGAACATACTTTTATACAAGATACGATAGGTTCTACTAACTTGTGTCCTATATTCACATAAGTATAGAGATGAACTTAGAACTTCAATCAGTAATCCCTTAAAATATTGGAACCAGTTTCTGTTTATGGTTTAACTTTTAACATCCTACCTATGAATATGACAGTTAGCTACATTGAAGCTATACCTGGAACTCTTCAAACCTGGAATTAAGTTTAGGTTTGAGGTTATTCAATTGAATAATATAGGACTAGAGTTGTGTAGAGAAGATACGAATGTTATTAGCTTCGAGTGCATGGTTTGAACCAAACGTAATTTAACTTATTGCAAAATACCCCTCTTCTTCTTTTTCAAGAGATTTTGTCTATTCGATTTCGAAAAAATTCAATTCAAATCCATGAATCAAAAGAAAATTAAATGTATATTTCGCTGAAAATTTCAAATTAATGAAAAAAAGTAAAAATGAAGATAGGTACTTAGAATAGGAAATCATTCAACAATAAATGTGGTTGGTAATGGGCATTGAAATATCTTTATTTAGTTTTGTGCAATTAAAAATTTTAAACTGAAAAAATAAAACAACTTGGTTTTCAAGGAGAATTGTCCAATTAAATAAAAGTAAACGTTTCATTGCAGGAAAAGATCTCAATGGTTGTGCGATGAAAAGTTATGGATTTTCTAATTAAAACAAAATTAAAAGTACGAGCTAGCAAAAGTACTTCAGGTTGAAAATTAATTTTAACTTTAGAGCTATTTACCATTAATTAAGATAAACATATCTAACAAAAAATACAATGAGGCTGGGATTCAACTGACACTTCCCATTTGTGCCCGTCGGTCGATTTTTATAAAAGTCTTACAAAATATTAGTAACAACATTTTGTGTACAAGGTACAAAAGTTTCAAATCAATATCTGTCTTTGTTTTCAAGTCTTGAGTTAAAGCCCAGTTTTTAGATGTTTTTGAAGGTTTTTGTTTTGTGTACAAAAGTAACAAATGTTGAAAATAATATTTCTTATAAGATAAAATTAGTTAAATAATAAAACGATCTGGTTTTGAATAAATGCAGATAAAGGACCAAGAACATGGGTTATTTGAACTTTTTGTTTAAGGCCAATTACTACAAGAGTAAAATCTTAAAGTTAATAAAGACAACTTAGTTGCCGGCAACTTTCAACTCCGTACAAGCTTTAACCTGTGTTTTGACAGGTTTCAACAACTTTTTTGTCAATAATCCAGGTCGTAGGATAAATGATATTGCGGGAATTTCTTGAAAGTACTTTCCCAGAAAAACCTTAAAAGGGTTTTCATCACCTGGAATATTTCAATAAAAGATTCTATTTTAAAAGATTTTTTTCGAAATTGAAAAAACAAAAAGGAGAACCTATAGCGTTAGGAATTATGATCAATGTTAAAAATTTAGTATAGATAGTGATGCAGAGGCACATGTTGAGCCTATTTAGAATGTCACGATGTGTCAGGATGTTGATGCTGAAATTGGGTGATTTGTTCTGGTTCAATTTTGTATAATCTCGGTAAAGTTGAGGACATAGATATGGAATCGGTGATATGTTATTTTATCAAAAAATTAGCGTGAGCAACAAAAATTTCAACTTTTAAGAACCTGTAGTTGACGATACAGGAGTAGCAATGAGATCTGACTTCGTGGCTAAATTGACAAGCCCAAAAGCTCTTCCAGGAAGAGCTAGGTCAAACAAATTAATCTGGTTTTATCTTAACTTTGGTTATTTAATATTGCAATGACTAGTAATGACAGAGTGTGGTGAAGCATTCGACATTCGCGTAGTGCGGATGAAGAGCAAATCTCTATACTTGACGACCGAAGTTGGGCTCCACGGTATACTAATAACCATTCCTAGAAGCGCAATTATTAAGGATAACCTGTTTAAGGGATAAATGCAGTTGGATATTTCTCTTAAGCATAAACCATTTAAATAACCGTAAGAAACAAGTGAGACAAGCAACTTTACGACGAGCTTCAAGCAACGTAAATGATGCAACCAATCTAAATATTCTACGTTCAATGCTGTCCAAGAGGCTTAAGTAAGTTGCAGAAGCACCAGGCCAAAAATGAGAGTTACTCATGCTTTGGACGTATATAAGTCTTGTAGATATAACAGCTAGATGAAAGGGGGAGAAAAACTTTTTGCATCGCCTTAGAAATTTGTAAGCTACATCGCGTATGTGATCGAGGAGGTTGCTGATAAGCATACCGAGAATATCGCGATGTTCTGTCTCATTGATGAATATGACATCAATGAATAGTGGTAAGGTGGTATATTTCACCTTAAGCCTACAAGACAGAGTTACGAAGCATTAAGGGGGTATTCTGGTCTAGAGACATGAATTTTAGGTAATTTTTGAAGTGCTGAAGAAAAAAGCAAGCAACAATTTTCCATCAATTTTTGTATACATTATTTATTTACATTTAAGAAGAAGAAAAAAAAATAAAAAAGTAAAAAAAAAAATCAAAATTCCCTTAGTTATCAGCTGATTGAGTGGTGCGTCTCAAAAATTTGGGGCGTGACCATACCCACGATTTAAACTCTCCTAGAAATCTGAAATCAAAAACTAAAAAAGATTATTAATCTACAATAATGTCGCAACGTCTGGAACTACGGAAAAGTTACAAACATTTTTTTTTACAAAATGGCGACTGTCTAAAGAAAAATTAAAAAAATTACAATTTTTTTGAACATTCTTCGATTTGTTAAAAATAGTAAAAATGAAAATTGGGGGATGGCCGTAGTTCCGGACGTAGACAAGTCCCTAAAAAAGACTCTCTTAAAATTTCAAGTAAATCGGTTCGGCAGAACCTGAGAAATCGTGGGTATCAGATTCAAAAAGACAGTTCTGAGAAAAACGCGTTTAAAGTACCCATTATGTCTTTTGTTCTATTAGTTGCAGCCCAACCGATTTGGATGGCTGCTCAGCAAAATACTTATTTCTCCGAAAATAATTTGAATTTGGGGAAATCCTCTCGTAGACATATTCTTAAATAGTTAAACTATGAAAATATGAAGAGAAAAAAAAATCGATTTTTTTTAATTTATAGACCAGAATACCCCCTTAAATGCT
The DNA here is from genome assembly GCF_945859685.1 of Eupeodes corollae. Lineage (NCBI taxonomy): Eukaryota > Metazoa > Arthropoda > Insecta > Diptera > Syrphidae > Eupeodes > Eupeodes corollae. Next base: position 90,030,603 of record NC_079147.1, read on the forward strand.
ACACGTTCCCCATTGAACATTCTGAAGTAGAGGGATGTGAGACTGAAAACGAATATGAAATGTATTGGTTTAGAAGTTTCAGACAGGAGATCGTTAAGATAAATGAGAAACAGTATTGAAGGCTAAACAGAGCTCTGAGGCATACTAAAATTTATTATGTGGTTTTCAGACTTGAACCCATTTAATACTTCTTGTGTGGAACTATCCAAAGTAATTACTAATCCAATGAAGGATTTAATTGTAAAAACCTAAAACACGCTTTTCGATAAGAGAGCCTGATACCAGACCCTATCAAATGCTTTTGAAATATTAATTGCAATAATATTAATTTCTCCAAGACGATGTACAGATTTGATTCACTGTTCGGTGAGATGGTCGATGGACCAGTGGACCTATTGCTGCGATATACATCCGTACTGCTGGTCATTAAGAAAGAACAAATGGGCAAAGTATAACAATTTAACAAAATAAGTGTGTCAAAAGCTCACTCCTTTTAAATTTAAATATGAGACATTGACCTATTTCAAAAGTTTCTTTGGTTCTGATAAGATTGGATATATGCTAGTAGAAAAGGGTATGCTCTTCCAAAGTTTACAAAAAAGATTTGTCGGTACAAAATGTGTTTAAAGAAATACCACAAGAAATAATTCACATTAAGGCGGTCAATGTATATTCGTTTCTGAAATCAATTCAATAATTATGTATCAAAAATTGTTTTAAAATGTTGGTTATTTTATTCAAAGGCATTCAAATCGTCATCTCCAGTTAATTTTTGTTATTCGAGATAAAACTGAGTTTTGAATAAATTGGAAAAGCAAAGAATTTATTCTAAATAAAGCTTCGATAAAAAATTCATACACTCCTTTTTTAAATCGATTTTTTTTCCACCAAAATACCATCATAAACTAATATTTTCAAAAATGCGAAATTTTGGCACATTAAAAAAATCAATCAAAATGTGAAATTGTAAAATTTATTTAAGTAGGATTTTACTTCTAAATTAACGAAACATTCTAAGGAATTTGATTGTCGTATCAATTCGTTTTCAGAGTTTTGGCCCAGATTCTTTCAATATACAATTATAAACTTTGTACTTTTGCATTACGTTGTAGTAATGTAACTATACATATGGTAATTGTGATCTTTAGTAAAAGGCAGTGAACTTCCATGTTGTTTGTCTCTAAAGGTTCTAGTATCTTATTCTAATCCTGCATTAAAGGTAATTGTATGGTCCTAATTCCTAAAGAATTAACCCAAAATACTAACTATTAATCCTCTTAACACGGACAACTTACCATGCTTTTTTTTTAAAAAAAAGTAATTGAATTGATGTATTTTTTATTTTTTAAATTTAAATTTGTCGGCTTTATTTTAAATTGGTAAGTCTATCATTCATTTAAATATAAATCAGAAGTAACCAACTATAAGCCCCCAGTTTCATGCCGCAAGTTATTTAAATGAGAACATGATTTATGCTACACCTATGATATGAAGAGACAAACTAATTTATTTTCGCTAGGTATATACGGTATTCAGTATAATTTATACCTACATAATCCTACTCCTTGAGGTTGTTACACCTTCAATAATATCCTGTCTTCCAAGGTTTGGCATATACATATGTAATGTGGTATGTCATGGCAGCTTTCGAATTGACGTCGCGTTGATGGAAAATACCCGTAATTTTCTAAGATGTGATGAGGTGAATATGAACTTTAAATTGAGTTTTGAAAACACACTTACATACATACATGCATAGAATGCCAAGCCCATATTCCCTTACACATGTTATCATAAAGTTATAAAATTACAAATCATAAATCTAATTAAGTTATTATAAATGATATTGATGGTTACTGATTAAAATTTTGATTAAATCTATGATATAAAAGGTTGGCATTGGTGTGAATGTTTCGTGAGTTGAGTTTATATATTATTTTTACTATTTTGCTAGATTCATACAAAAATGACAATATTTTTTCATAGGAAAGCTGAATTCGAAAAAATATTCCCACGCAGAAAATAAGAATTGCCAAAAAAATCTTAAAACTCCAACTTTGAGAAAAAAACATTCATTTAACTTATTGAAAAGCTACGGCTATGAAAACAATCGAAGTTTCGACTGAAGTGAATACTTTGCAAGCCACTTATATTTCAACTCCAAGGGATTAGTTGTTTTATTTAAACGTACAATTTCACCTTTCTAAATAATAACATCATCTTCATCATCAACATCAAAAAGTTCTTTTCAAATGTTTGATTCGATATTTTTAAACGAGAATATAAGGCTCAATTCGTTTTGACAAACAACAGTTTTTGGGCAGTTATACTCTAAGCTTAAAGGGCTTCCTCAAGGGGCACATCAACGTATATCCTTATAGGTCTAGAAGGGTTAAAAGGCGACTTACTCTTAATTTTGGAAATTACTTAACTTGGGTAAATTTTATTCGCAATGCTGCTGTGACTACTTCAAATACGGTATAAATGGTCTGTCCATTTTGTCTTTGGCATTGACTTAATTTTGTATGGATGGCTCTCCGCTTATACGGTATAATGTGCAAACAGTACCTCAGTACGTAAACATTTAATGATTTACTGTAGTTTTAAGGATTCGGCGTTAATTAAATGGTATATCTACCTTTTTTGATTTACTCACTTAAAAACATGTATGTGTGTTGCTACAAAAAATGCGAAATTCATCAATTTCCCTCGCTCAAACTGAAAACCCCTCCGAAAAGATTCTTTAATTCAGCTACAATGACATTCAAATGTGAGTGCCTAGACCTAGAGTATACTCTTTTATTGATTACGCCCTAGGCTTTTCTCGTACATTCTCGTTTCATTTTAAAAGGTTACAAGCTTTATAATAAGCCCCATATAAATATTTCAAACAAATTTAAAAATAAGATGTGTGCGTGAAGTATGGCACTTTTTTAATACAGCCTTTTGCTAGGGTAGTATCAAAAGAAGTTTTTTTCTTGTTTTAATTTTAAGTGTACTTATAACTAAATCACTTTAATATCTTTTTGAATTTCCACTGACATCTAAAGTAATAGAAAATATACCCTTTTTTATTTGATCAAATAATAAAACCTAGAATTAAAAGTTGATCTAATGATTTACTATACTATTGCCGGATGATTTCTTCGGTAAGTCCAAATAATTTCTCTCTAAATTATTTGTCCCATTTAAGATATATTCGATTTGATAAGTGGTAGGAGTATGGCTAAAGTTATATGAGTTATCTTTGGTCCATAGGAACATTTTTGTTCCAGAGATAAACAATTTATTTTTTAATCTGCATATTTATTCATTTCATAACAGTGTAATTTTTTTAAGTAATCTCTTATATTTTTCTTTTACATTTTTTTAAAAAAAAAAAACTAATCGATCGTCATTGATATCAATTAGTAAATTTCTCTGACAGGTGCCATGAAAAATGAAACCCAACTTTAAAAATTGGTTTTATTACACTTTGCAAAGGGTACTCCGAATTTTCAGCACGTGCCCAAATTACACTTTGGCAAAGTGAGCGATTTAAAATGGGTTATCCATTTTGAGGTTTCAAAAGTATAGGGCTGGAATTCGACATTAGTCAAACTCAGTTGTTAAACCAATTTTTTTGTGACATTTACGAAAATCGATAGCTTAACTATTGCACAACACAGAAAATTGTTAAAACCTTCTACAAACATGGTGATTCAGCCAGACCCACATTTTGTACTTTAACTACGAAACTGTGAAAAAATTATGCCGGAGAAGCTGCTGGAGTTTCTGCTGTTGAAACTGCGACTAGAGACACAAAAAATGACGATGTTGAAGAAGATGGTAGGGAAGGTGATATGGATGAAGAGAAAGAAAAGGAATCTGTCGGAGTAAGTCCTAAAATATATTAAGAATTGGTATAGAGTTCGTGTTGTAGATAGCAATAGAGGCAAAGGTAGAGGTAGGACTAGAGGAGTGACTAATTTACTGAATTATGCGAAAGATGTTGAAAATGAATGCCCTTCAAAGTAACGCTTTAAGGCTAGACTTGTTGCCAAACGCTGTGGAGAATGGCGTTGATTTTTAAAAAAACATTCTCACCGGTAGCAAGATATTCGAACATACGATTATTTATTGCATTAGCAGTTTAATTTAAACTGCAATTACAGCTAATTGATGGTACTGCAGCGTATTTGAATAGAGATTTGGATGAAGACATTTTTATGCACCAACCAACCGGATTTGTAGATGAAGCCAATCCTAACAAAGTTTGTAAACTCCAGAAAGCCTTATATGGGCTTAAACAGTAAGAAAAACAATGAAATTTAAAGCTCGACAGTATTTTTAAAAATATGGGCTTTTCAAACTGCATAAACGATAGGTGCACAGAGACCGAAACATAATTATTACTGTTGTCTGCGTTGATGAAACTGTTCGAAAGTCGACAAAACACTGTTCCAATCTTTAATGTGGTCTTTAAATTTTATAACCATCACTACACGACCTGATATTTCCCATTCGTTATAAAATTATCTCAGTATGATTATAATATGAACTTTGAACATCTTACTGCATAAAAACATTTATTAAAATATCTTTCTAATACAATTCATTATCAGATTATTTACAGAAAAACTGGGCTAGATTTGCTTGGCTATACAGACGCTGATTGAGGTGGTAACATTGATGATAGGAGATCATTTAACGGTCAAACAACCGACAGTAGCGCTTAGTAGTACAGAGGCAGAGTACATGGCGCTTTGTTCCGCATCGAAGAAGATCGTATCAGCGAAATGGGATTTAGTAGTTTAGTCATCAAACCAACAATCTTATATGGCGATAATCTGAGTGCTCAACAGTTGGTTAAAAATCTAGTTTTCCACGCTAGGAGCAAGAACATCGACATAAGGCTGCATTTTGTTCGAGATAGCATACATTCCTACGGATGAAATGGTAGCTGACATTCTGGCCACAAATTTGAAGAAAATTAAGCATAACAGTTTTGTAAATAAGCTTGGTTTAGTGTAATTTTGAACTGAGGGGTGGTGTTAAAAATTATTTCTGGCAATTCCCCATTATGATTATTCACTTTATATACATACTTACTCTATATACTTATACTTATTTTAGTCTTGTATTAAACCTTAATGAATTCAGAATCGGTTGCCTTTCTTTTCATTAAAACAGAATGCCCGACAGTAAGTGAAAGTGTTACCGAAGGCCAGAATGTATTGATTCCTCGTCGTTCTCAGGAATTCGGACTGTCATACGGCACACAATGGCGTATTGCGTATTTGGTATTTGGATGTCCGGATGTGTGATTGGACCGTCAATTCGGAGCGTTATGGTCATATGATAATCAACTTTTTTTGCCTGTAAACTCAAATTTTTAATTTCTAGGAATAATGGTAGGAATCAATGGACGAGTTTCTACTTCTGGTATATTTGTTCAGTCAAAATTTATATTCAACTATGACGAAGTTTCTTTGAATACCTATAGCAGTTTTATTTTGCATGAATTCCATGAATTTTTTGATAATAATCGTGTCTGATTATTTCCATTGCATTTATTTTGAACTCAACGAAGCTCACAGCTAAAATAAGGTTTGCTAGGAAACTACCCCCTACACGAAAAAAATATTTAGCGGGCACGAACAAGTTTCTCTTTTATATAGTCAGCTGTACCGAATCCGAATGGTTGATTTTCATGACAAGAATTACTCTTCGAGGGTTTGTGAATTCCAGGTATTGAACAAACTATTTCTGGCGTGACAGTCCTACGAACTAACCATCGCACCACGAGCACTACATAATTCATACCAGTTTTGTCTTATATCACCTTGTAAAAGTTAATTTAGTTGAACTATTGAAAATTAGCCTCAATTTCTTGGCAACGCCTCATAATGCAATTTCTTCAATTTCTGTAACTTCCGAAAGGGTTGCCGTTTTCAAAAAGTAATCTTAATTTCGATTTGATTTGTAGTTAAGTAATTTAAAAACTATTGTTTCGCTTCTTTTGGAAAATAAAATTTGCCACAAAATGTCCCATGATGGCAACATTGCGAATCGGTTTCATTTTTGAGTTAAAGTTATAAGTAGGTATACGTTTGTACATACGTGTATACAACAAACATTGAACAGTGACTTGTACGATGTTTCTCTTAAAATTGTAAAGAAATCTGGAGTGTTAGGATCTAAAACATTCACACACTAAGAAGAACATTAATTGGCCAGTGAAATCCTTGAAGCTCTACCAACCTTTGTCCTTTTATGCTACTGCTCCTATTAAAACCAGACCTCTTTTTTACAGAAAACCACTGGCCAATCCCTGCAAAAGGAGCAAACTAAGTAAAGTGTTCGAGTTTCAAAGAAAATAGAATTTTTGTAACCCTTAATTCAACCACAGAATTGCAAAGAAAATGGAATCACTACTTCAATTTCAATTAATTAAGGAGTAGGAAAGAGAAAACGAAAGTTAGTAAGGAGATAATGGACTAAAAGATGTTGTAGTTCCAAAGAGCCAAAACCACCCCAGCTTTGTATTGTTCTGCTACGTTCTATGGTTATTACATCCCCGTAGCATGTTTTCCAGTAACCCCATTTAATTATAGCCGTGTAAAAAATTCAAGTACTTAACGTGTTCAAAAAAACATGATCATGCCTTGTACAAGTTCTTGATTCTTAACAGAATTTTACAAACTATAAATAAGGCCCAAACTATTCATTTAAGTACCTCTTAATATGCAACTGGAAAAATAAAACTCGAAGCAAAAATATATGTAGTACTGTGTGCATCTTTGAGCGTCATAACAACTCCCCTATGGATGATTCAAGGTCAGGCTTCCTTTAAGTATCCTTGCTGTTCAGCCGTACATTCATAGAGTGATATATTCTAAAGTATCTTTAAACACAATCCTTTTTTCCCTCAACTTGGAATATAATCTATATATATACAAATCAATGCCACTTTTCGTTGTAATCTTATAAGTCAACGTTACATCTACCGATTTGCGAATTTTGGTCTTGAATTATTAGTGGAAGTCCAGAGAAGGTTTGTACGTAGAAAAAAGTAAAAAAAAAAAATCTTCAAAAGGTCTAAAATCAACATCAACATCTTATCTTTCTATACTCTCATATACAAACAATTTGTACTATACTTAAAGAAATCCCTATTTTATTGATTACCTTGGAAATGTACAACGAAGCTGTTATAATAATTGAAGATATGCGTCTTACAATTGTAAATAAAGCATTAGCACAATTGGGTATGACCGCACCAAATCGTGAGATACATGAATTGTTTTTGAAGGAGTTCAATTATAATGATTTAAGTTTGTACAATCGAATATAACCCAATTTAATAACCAACAAAAACATGTGTATGACACAACCATGTAAGTCGTTTCCAATAATGCAGGTGGATTATATTTCTTGGATGCACCTGGTGGTACAGGCAAAACTTTCGTTGTATCATTGATTTTTGATGATCGGAACAGAAAATTGAATTGCCACTTGAATCTTCGGGAAATGCTGCTACATTATTAGAAGGTAGTCGGACCGCACAATCTGCTTAAAATTATCATTGAATGTACGGGTGATTGAAAGTCGAACTTGCAAAATTCGGTGAAATTCTGCTATGGCAAAAGTTCTACGATTAGCGTCAGTTATTTTATGGGATGAGCGCACAATGGCGAATAAAAAATCAGTAGAGGCAAGAATCGAACAATGCAAGATCTACGCGGTAATCAACAGCTGTTTTGGTGGTGCTCTGATATTGCTGTCAGGGGACTTTTGCCTGTCATTCCTCAAACAACTCCTACTGATGAAATAAACGCCTGTTTGAAGTCATCAGTTCTTTGGAGATATGTTCCAAAATTGACACTGAACATTAATATGCGTATTCATCTACATAATAATGCAACTGCCCATGAGTTATCAAAACAATTGTTAGAAATTGGTGATGGCAAAATACCAATCGAAAGTACCAACGGATTGATCAGTTTATCGAACAATCTTTGTACAATTGCGCAATCTATAGATGAGTTTATTAAATGTGTTTTTCCGAATATTCTTCAGAATTACAGAAATCATAATTAGTTGAGAGAACGCACCATTTTAGCACCGAAAAACATTCATATCAATGCAATTTCAAATTCAAGCGAAACTGCCAGGTGTAGTCACTACATATAAATCAATTGACAGTGTTATGGATCAAGATGAGGCAATGAATTATCCAATTGAATTTTTAAATTCATTGGAACCGGCTGGTATACCACCGCATTGCTTGAATCTGAAAATTGGTTCATTGATTATATTTTTGCGAAACATTAATCCATCAAAACTGTGTAATGGCACCAGATTGGCAGTACAAATGATTGAAGCTATAATCCTAACTGGTAAGTCAAAAGGAGAAGTGTGTTTGATCCCAAGTATCCCCATGATTCCAACTGATTTGCCATTTGCATTTAAAAGATTACACTATCCTGGACAAAAACTTCAATGCATGTTGCCAGAGTCGGTACACCCAACTGTTTCTTCATTCATGCTCAAAATGGAAAAACTTAAAATATTGCTTATCCAACTGTTTAAGACTTACCAATATAGACCCACCATAGTAAGAGTACCCAATTCTATTTTTTAGTTTTTACTCTTTGCTGATAAATATAATATAAACAATATTTTTCATTTGGGTCGTTTGGGCTCTTCTATAGCTAGCAATTTAAAATATATTATTAATAATCATTTTTTTTATTATTATGCCTTATGCGTAGCGAAGCACGTACCGAGCCGCTAGTATCATATAAAATAATAAATAATAGTATTCAATTATAATTTTGAAAAATATATGGAGTAGATACAGTTTTGGAAAAAATAATAGAAACGATGACTTTTATTTTTAATTCAACAATAAATAACTGAATTTTTAATGTATTTCATTCAAATTCAGGTTATGTCATTTATCATTTTATTTAAAATAGTTTACCAATTTCTGTTATCAGTTTATTGTAAGGACTTGTAGTATACAACATTCTTCTAATTCTGATTTAAAAATGGTTTTATTTTATATAAATTAGTACATTTTTACTTACTATTCTTTCTTTTAAAAACAAAAAATAATTTATAAAAGTTACTAGCTTTTACCCTCGACTTTAACTTCATTAGATAGATTTTTGGATAGAAGTATGAAAAAACCTGAGCTGTACTTTTTTGTATGTATGAATTGTGCCGAGATGGGATGACGACATACTAAGTGTGATTGTCATGGGTTAGGTTAGGTTAGGTTACATTTTAAGAAGAGGATAGGTTACTGCATTACATTACATACATTTTTTGTTTTTCCTTCCTTGGCCAGAACGTTAAGATGTTGTGGGTGAGAACGCTACATATAATTATTGTTGATTTGAAAAACATCACCCAATTTAGACCTGCGACTTTCAGCGTTTGCCTCTGGGCTTTATTTATTGTTATTGAAATGTTGCTTTCAGAGGAAACTGCAGTCTTTTAAATGGAAACTGCAAATCGGTTGGAATTATCGAAAAGCGGGAAATTAAAACATTTTTTCCGTTTACTATTCAAGTCATGATTATAACTTTTATAATATTTCATCCTAGGTGAGTAATCTGTAGCCGTGTACCATAACATAACTTTAGTCCGTCAATTCACATGACTTGAACACCAACCATCAATCTATTGAGAAGGCAACCCTGATAATTGCAAAGAATTAGGAAACTCTATGGGGTATGATGTTACTTGCTCCGTGTCCATAACGTTATCTACTGAGACTGAGAGGTACTCGACGATATCTCCCTCCACGTGCGATATAATTTGTTTATCTGGCTAACTCCGGATTTGACACCACGCCAATTTTGAAGTGACACTCCTTGAACGCTACGTTTCCATTTTTTTTCGTGTTGCATTTCAGGTGTACCTCGACGTAAAGAAACGTTCATGCAATCTCATCTCTTGTATACAGAGTTCAAAAAAATTATTTTTCGTAAAATATACATTTTCGCCGTTTTAAAAATGCACACTGAGGTGAGTAACGGAGGGGTGCCTTTGATCTTAGGAAAACCCTAACAGACTGATAGGTTTGAACATCATTCACGGTATTTGCAACTTCGGAGTTCCTGAAATTAAATAATGCTGAAGCCGCAGTTTGCGTCTAACGTTTAGGGCTTGAGGCACGGGGCGCGTGAAGCCCAATATACGTGTATGATAAGTTCAACATGTTCGACAACTTATTTTATAAGATTGGGAATGTGTTGTTTTCCCGTAATACAAATTTTATCAAAATATTATTTGAATCTTTGGAAATTTGAAGTGAAAGCGATCAGATCTCCCAGAAACTGATTTTTCCCATGGGAATGCGTTGCTTTCCAGGTCAAAAGTAACTCATGTCCTTTCTTAAGTCATAAACTATCTCCTTACGAAATTTCATTTCAATCTGTTCACTAGTTTAGGCTTAAAAGCGATCAGCCCACCTGAATTTTCCCATGTGAATGCGTCATTTTCCCGGAGTAAAAAATAGCCTATGTCCTTTCTCGGGTATCAGAATATCTTGATACCAAATTTCATTAGTTCAGTAGCTTAGGCTTGATTGAGTAACAGACAGATAGACATAGTTATTTTCGCATTTATAATATTAATAATAAGGAAAGAGGCTGGCATGCGACCCACACTGATAACTTCCCATCCCGCCTGCCGATTTGTCTTGCTTAAAAGTTTGTAAGTTTTCGTGTTGGCTTAAAAAAGTTGTCAATTGAATTATTCTTAAAAATTTTAAAATTACCAATAATATTTTTCGTATAAAGAAATAGTTTAGCTTGAATATTCTAGTTTTGTTAAATTGATTTTTATTCGAAAACAAATTTTTTCCAATTTTAGTGGCATATCTTAAATTTTTAAAAATTGAATGAATAAAATTAATTTGAGAGATATCAAGAACTGAACATCAATTTTTACCAAATATGCGTACTATTTCTTGTAGATTTTATTTTTTTTTGAAAAAACTACCTGTTGGATTTGTATAAAAAATCTACTGAATATGGAAAACAATATTTTCTGTGAAATAAAGAAAATATCAAGACAATATTTTTAATTTTTGAAAAGATATTTGAGTTTTAGTATTGTTTTTTTGTTAGGTTTTTATTTTTGTAAAAAACTGGTAATTAGATTTTTGTCAAAGTTTTACTTAATATTGACAATAATATTTTTTAAAAGAAAAAGTAGTAGTATCTCAAAGTTAACCATTCTGCGGTTTCAAAAGTATATGGCTGGAATTCGTCATCTATGAAACTGAGTTGTGAAGCTAATTAATAATAATGGATCACTTATAGCTACAAAAATAGGGTTTCTGCCACAACCATATACCGTATTTTAAGGGGGATTATGGTTAGCATAAATCGTCCAACTATACGCAAGCAATTGGCATATTTGATGAGACTGAATTGGTTACAGATATTGTAAGGCCTGTGTCATCGTTTCGCTCCTACCACTGGAAATATATCTGCCGTAAGTAAAACTATTGCCGAAGCCCTGAATGTGTCGATCTCAGGAATTAGGACTATCTTATGGTATACTATGGCGTATCTTGCTTTTGGATTTGCACCTACATCCATAAAAAAGTCCAGCTCACACGACAACAGAAGCCAGCTGACTGTTCACAACGTGCGTCGTCGCGTCGTAGATACGTCGAATGGATGCTTGAACAACAGGTGGTAGACGGGTGTTTTTTTCTAACAAAATTTTCTTCAGCGACCAAGCACATTTCTCACTCGGAAGTCGGTGGATATTTTAATAAACAAAATTGTCATATTTGACGTTCTCAGAATCCTCAAGTAAGACAAGCCATTTCATCCACAAAAAGTCACTGTTTGGTGCGCTCTTTGGTCCGGAGGTGTTATTGATTGGACCTTACTTCTTAGACTAATTCGCATCGTCGGTTTGGAGCGTTATATTGATATGATAACCGACGTTTTTTTGCATGCTATTGAAAAATACGACTTAGAGAATATGTGGTTTTAACAAGACGGTGCCACATTCCACACATTTCTAGTGAATATGGCTTTATTGCAAGAGATATTTCATGACAGCGTAATTTCTTGTAGTGGCAATATCAACTGGCCATGAAGGTCATGTGATTTAACACCGCTGTACTTTTTTGTGGGGCTACGCGAAAGACCGTATTTATGCAGAAAAACCTTTTGTTTCTTATAAGGTTTGTACTTTTTCGCATTTTGTTAAAAAAAATGTCTGTTGAATTATTCTAAACAATTTTAAAATTACTAACAATATTTTGTACGTGATGAAAATGTTTGATTCCAAAAACTATTTTTGTTAACGAGATTTTTATTCGATTACGTACTATTTTTTTGTAAATTTAATTTTTTTATGAAAAAAATTACTGTTAGATTTTTATAAAAAAAATTACTGAATGATGAAAACAATATTTTCTGTGAGATGGAATTTGAGTTTTAAGCCAATATTTTAAATGTCTTAAAAGATATTTGAGTCAAAATTAAATTTTTACCAACTTTAAGTATTGTTTTTTTTAGGTTTTTATTATTTGTAAAGATATTCAATTCGATTAACTTAAAGTTTTACCAGATGTCAGAAAAGTTATTTTCCGTTGAATACAATTATTTTGGAAGTAAGATCATTATTTGGTCGTAATATATTCGACGTGACGGTAATTTTGTTTTCAGTTTTTTATTTATTAAAAAAACCGTTCATTAAATTCTTTTCAAAATTATAGAAGTTTGGTACCACGTCACAATATGTTTATAATATAAAATTTAATTTTAGTCTCTAGCTTTATTGGTTCGTGAGATATTTTGGGTGAACTAACATTTTCCCCACCCACTTAATTTTTTTAGAGTCCCTTCCGGGTCTTTCTGCATTATTAATGTATAACAGATATGGGCGACGAAAAAAGCTTCCCGAATGATCCGACGTATACACGCACCCATCTCTCTTAAAATCTTTATTTTGATTTTAGGAACCTTGAAAATTCGAGAAATTCCAAGATTTTTTAATTCGACATATTGGAATTATTTCACTTTCAACGGTGTGGTTTGTCATTAATGCAAATTAATTTTGCTTGCACTCAACCTCCCACCTACCTTAAATCCTATAGCGTGTTCTAGCAGGGACACTTCAACGTAAAAGTAAGGTGGTCTTATTTCTGAAAATAGTTTGGACTTATATCACTTTGTCGGGGTGCAATATGACCCACTGCTCAAAATTGTCCTTATTTTACTTTTGAAAAGTGCAAAAAGGACAAGTTTTTATTGTTGGTATTATTTCACGGCACCTCTCACAGTTACAGGTGTAGGTTGTTTCTACTTTTTTTTCCAACACTTTATATAGCTTAGTGTTCGTATACCATTTCAAAAGCTGTGATGTGCTTCTTATTGTTGTCCTTCTATAAGCCAGCTTAAGGTACTTATCACATTTCAGTACACGTTTTCATAAATACCATTCAGTTGAAAGATTGCTTTTGGTATCATGTCTATTTATAAAGATAAAATAAAATTTATAGGTAGGAAACCAAACAAATTCTCAATGGGATTCTATGAGTTTTTCTTTTGTGCTTTCCTCATTTCTTCACAGATACCCTCTAATAACTAAGCAGGGAAATATTATACATCATGAAATATAACAAATCCAATAAATGCAAGCCTTAATTATTGTACTCTCTTATCCTTCAAAGATTCATCATGGAGCAGATGATACTACACAAGATATACTATCAACCTATCATCAATGGATGTTTGTATTATCTTGAATTGAGTGATGTGACCAAACCTTGTTATCCAATTAGGTCCTATTTCAGGACAAGGATTTTTTGAAGTAGAAAAAAGAAAAAACTCACTTTAAAAAAATATATCAAAGTACAATGTACATAAGTGTATACGGGTATAATACGGTTGCCATGTCCTGAACTAGAGCGATAGCCCAATTTAAATAAATAGTTATAGCCCAACGTAGATTTAAATATAAATATTGTGTTCGTACAAATTAATGTGTCATCAATATTAACTTAATTATCGTTTTTAACATTTAAAAAGCAGTCGAATTGTTAAAAACTCTCGTAATTTTCATCCTAATGGACTGCCATACTAACTTCTTTTTCTGCAATCTTGGAAAAACATAGCTCAATTTAAGATAAATAGCCCAATCTGGAAACCCTGACAAGTGGTATTATATTACCGTTGCCTACGGTATAATCCGGTATAAAAAATACATTTTCCTTCCGGCACGTGGTGTAAACATATAATTACTCATAGGACTGACATCACCTACCGAGATAGCGACAACCATAACACCTTTTGACGTGTCGTTGTCACTGATGATGATTATAAAAAACATGTGTAAAATGGCCTTTAACTAAAATGGTCAACTTTCAACTTCATTAACATATACGGGATGTTTTCCAGCCATCCCATGGATGGACCAAACTGAAAATCTTAATAGACCAGGTGATGACCTTTCTGAATTGTGTAATTTCTTTATCCCGAATTGTAACGGTGTTGAAGTAACGGCTGCTTAATGATATTTTGGAAAAATACCTACTTTAAGCTGTGTTGTGTCCCCCAATAAAACAACATTTATGTATGTAACCGGTTTGATTGACCAAATCAATAAAATGATGTTATTAAAAAAATATTAGATAATTGTATGATAGGGTTTGCCGTAATTAAAATGGGCGCCAGTAATTTTGTTAGAAAAAGGGAATTATAAACCATTTTTTTTGTTCTCAAAAAGAAGCTGAAAGAAAGTTCCTTCCAATTGAAACAGAAAAACAAAGTATTTGATATTAACCTGAATAGGAGCTTTGTTTCTTTATAATTTTTTTAAAATATATCTGGGAAACTTAAACTTCGCAACTGAATTAACTTTAAAAAAAATGTACTTTAAAATTAGTAGCAAGATGATATCACAACTCGAAATTTTATTTGCTTTTTTTTAAATTTTCGTTACCACTTTTTTTTCGACCACTCTCTCTCGTAGCTTTCTAAAAAGTGCCAGTCAAAATGGCGAACTTCTCTCATCAATATGTCATCCTACTCTGACTCTTAGTTCATGATGGTATTCTTTCACGGTCAACTGCGCTACCCGGCTTTTTTGCCGCGCAGGTACATTGGTTATTTGAACACCAACCTTGGCTCAATGGATGAGTTCAGCTCTTTTCCCGTCAGTTCCAAATGGTCTAAAAGTAAAACGAAAAATTATCACGAATAAAGTCCCCAGTCCAAACCGGCCCAACTCTACATTTAGGATAGATCACTTTTTTAGATGGGATCCCATTCCATTTATCAACAAAAAAGGTGAGAAAGGATTCGATGGTTTACGCGAAATTTATAATACTCTAGACCCGTATACTTTCGCGCAGACAAAGGGATAGGGAAGCACATCGCAAAGTGATTTTACATACTCTGCTAGACACTTAAAATTGGGCAGAAGGCCATTCTTATGATGGTGTGAACTTGGAATCACACATGTCGTTGAACATATGGGTCAATTACTTCATGTTTTGTAATCCAGTGTGGACCATCTATAGCACACACACAGCTATCTTGTGGGTCATCTGTCGCACTCTGTTTATAGTGTAGGTTTCGTTGTGATTCATCCGTCACTTGTTATTGTATTGCTTTTCCAACAAACTTAAGAGCAGCACTCTGGTTGATGAATGCCAGGTTTCGACTAAACTCTACAGAATTTTAGGGCCACAATAAAAAGGAAGGTTGAACAAGGGTTGGGGAGGATTGAATAGGTAGGTGAAACTTGTTGTTTACAGCAACAAACATACACTGCCAATGACCAATTGAACTGAATGCAGAATCGAAATCAAAACAAAAACGGTAATGATTTAAGACCTCCAGTAATATTTTTTGAGACATTTTTTTATTCAAGCTGCTTTTTAAGTGCGTATGTTTCTAAAGGGGTATGAGTTTGAGTAAGAGGAAATTGTGATTTTTTCGGAATCCTTAACAATTATCAGCTATTTAAGGTGTTTAGATAAAAAAAAAAAACCCCGAAAGAAATGTTAAATGTTTTAGTGCGCATAGCCTTCATTGTTGTTGTCGATAAATTAGGGTCATGAAGTGAAACAAAACACGAAACGTGCTTCAGCTGTTTAAACCTGAGGTGTGCCTTCTTCAAAGCGTCTTGCATTAGTAGTAGTTTACATGTAGCGATAAGTATGCCAGCATTCGTCAAACGTGTTAGAATGGGTTGCACTGTACCATTTCTGGCAAGTTCAACTGCCTTAGATACAATACTCTGGAATGTCTCTATGGCCCGCCCCCAGGAAAGGTGGATATCAAACTGTTGTGCCATCTTCATTAGAAATGATCGACATCTATGGACTGTTATAGAGTTTGTAGACACGAAAACCAGAATTTTTATAGCCGCCTGACTATCTGAGAAAATACGGTATCACGTTTTAAGCCAGAACAAGACTTCTTTTATCGCCAAAAGTTCCGTCTGGAACACGTTACAATGATTGGGAATGAGATACTTAAATATACCTCAAACAATCCCTTCATTTGTTTTTGATCCATCAGTGTAAAAGTAGATTGACTCATCTTCTAGGAATGCCTTATACGTACACAGTCCTAACATTTTGTTACTTTGTTTTGTCATTTTTGGCATCCTGGGTAAAATTTTCCTTGGCATTAAGGTTAATAAAAATAAGCAATTACAGACAAACCAGACAAAAAAATGTAACAAAAAATATTAATAATTAAACTCACGCACCATATTTATTTTTTAATTTGGACTTTGTTTGACTCAAAATGTTTATTAACTTCCCATAGGAACTAATTGTAATGGGTCCGATTTTTCAAATTGAAAATGTTGACATTTCTCGACGTTTAAAGGTCCCTTGAGTCGATATAAAAGATTTTAAGAAAGATGTCTGTGCGTGCAGCTGTACGTACGTTCATTTCGACGTTTTTTTCGTCTTCCATAGCTCAAGAACAAGAAGAGATATCGATTTCAAATACATTTTGTTATACAGATAATAAGGCAGAAAGATGCAGAAAGGGCACTCAAGAGAATTGCGTGGGTGGGTTTCTTAAATTTAATTCAAGTCTTTAGCGATATTATTTCGTGAGATATTTTATGTGAACCAACATTGGTACATTTTTCAAATTGCTATGGTAAAAAATCCACCTACTAAATTTTTTTGGGAGTCCTTTCTACATCTTTCTGCATCTTGCTGCATTACTATCTGTAAACAAAATTTATTTGAAAGTCGATATCTCCACTGGTTCTTGATCTATGAACGACGATAAAACTTCCCGATCGTGCGAACGAAAAATGTCAAAATTTTCCATTCGACAAA
Organism: Eupeodes corollae; assembly: GCF_945859685.1. NCBI lineage: Eukaryota > Metazoa > Arthropoda > Insecta > Diptera > Syrphidae > Eupeodes > Eupeodes corollae. Next base: position 90,047,938 of record NC_079147.1, read on the forward strand.
TAGGACCGAATACAATAACTTCTAATAGAAAGTTAAAAATTAAGGTGTGACCTCTTTCAGCTCTCAAATGAAAAATTATATAGCCTCCATAGCTAGGCTTTATACAAAAATTATTGTCATTTGTAATTTATTTACTTGATAATAAAGAAATAAATAAATAAAATATATAGCCTCCAAATAATTGTATGCATCACAGAGTAACGTTTTCGAGCAAACTATTTTTTTGCAGAAAAAAATACATTTCAAATATCTACTAATAAGTCAACGAATGACGAATTTATTAAGGAAGTTCTAAAAAAATTAAAAACCCGAGCCAGGAATTATCGGTTTATTTTGAACTAGAGCATTTCTTAACATCTTATCATATTATGTATGAACTCGGTTTTAAGTCATTTTTGAGTTCTACGAACTGAGTTCTAACGTGTTGTTTGTATTTTTGTAGCACTCCGTAACTTGTTTTGCATTGAAATATTGTAATTTTACTAACAAAATTAAGAACATTTGTCAGTTTTCGTTTAAGATGACATTTGTTTTAGGATAGTTTTGATATTTTGCTTTTTTCTTAATCGAATTTTTTTCGTGGTTTAATGGATATTTATGTTGCGCTGAAAATCTTCACTATTTCTTTAAAATTCAATCCATTAATTCATATATCAAAGTCCTGCAATCTCTAGAATGATGCATGCAATTTTAAAATGAAAACTAATGTTTTAGAAAAATTTAATAAATAGTGTGTTAAGTAGATTCAGCCCAAAGATTATTATCGAGATGAAAAATGCAACCAAAATTTGTATAAAAGTTTTCATGCGTCTTGTCTTCTATAAACAGATTTTGTCTAAACTTTTATCTGGCCATGTTTTAAGGAATATTGATTTTTAGATTGGATGATATGTCTGTAATTAAACTAAGCTCTTATGTTTATTTGCGAATTTTCCATAGGAAATATCGGTTTTAACATAAAATCTTCTTAGCAAAATCCAATCTTTCGTTTTTAGTTTTTTATAAGAAATACAAATCCTCAAAAAAATCTTATAAAAATTAGGCCAAAAATTCTTTTTGACAAAAAAATCTCCACAACAAAGACAGATACTCAAATCCAACTCATTTTATTATATATAAATATTGTCCCTAGTGTTAATTTTTCAGCAAATTTCAATGAACCTCTTTTTTCAAAATCTAATATGTTTCGTAATTTCATTAGAGTCGGTCATACATTTGAAATAAACATTTACTTTTATGACTTCAGTGTTTAGTCATCCTATTTGAGCTTTTGTACTCATAATACAGCATGGATTCATTATGACGTGCTTTGGCATTAATATCATGTGCAATAAAAGTTGATATAAGCAATAATTTTATAAATAGATGAATTGATGATAAGAATATGATGCGATTATAATGTTGATGAACGGAATCGCTTTAATTGCATATCTATGCAAAGCGTGATGAATTAATTCATTAAATTGATATTTAATATTCATTGAAACGTTTAATAGTATAATGAATAAATACACGAAATTATTCATGTATTTGATCAGGTTCCTTCAGCACGAGGGTTAATTTAAGTTCATGGTACTGAATAATACGGAATATAAAACTGACGAACATTGAATCGATATTCAAAAAATTTAGTTTAGTGCAGAATCTCATTTCTGTTTAAATGGGTTCATCAATAAACAAAATGTCAGTATATGGCCTTAAGACCATCCTTAAACTGTTTAGGATTTACCATTGTGTTCATTAACCTGAATTACGGCTCACACTCTAGTAGGATTATCGGTCCCATAGGAAGTTATTGCAATGGGTCTGATTTGTCAAATTGAAAATTTTGACATCTCTCGACGTTTCAAAGTTCCTAGAGTCGAAGTAAAAGATTTTTAGAAAGATATCTATGCGTGCGTATGTCCGTAGGTCCGTACGTTCGCGACGTTTTTTTCGTAGTCCATAGCTCAAGAACCAGAAAAGATGTCGATTTTAAATAAATTTTGTTATACAGATAATAAGGCAGAAAGATGCTGAAAGGGCTCTCAAGAGAATTGCTTGGGTGGGTTTCTTACCATAGCAGTTTAAAAAAAGGTGAAAATGTCGGTTAACCCCAAATATCTTACAAACCAATGACCAATGAAAAATTGAACTGACAGTTTTTTTTATAAAAATAAAAACCTAAAAAAAACATTACTCAAAGTTTTTAAAAATTGAATTTTGACTCAAATATCTTTGCAAACATTTGAGATATTGGCTTTAAGCTTATTTCATCTTTTAAAAAATAATGTTGTCAACATTCAGAAATAAATTTGAGAAAAATCGAATTGACAGTTTTGTTTACAAAAAATAAAAATCTAAAAAAAAAACAATACAAACTTGGTAAAATTTTACTTCTGACTCAAATACCTTTTCAAAAATTAAAAATATTGTTTTCAAACTTTTTTTTTTTATTTTACAGAAAATATTGTCATTGATATCCAGTAGTTTTTTTTATAAAAATCTAACAGTCGGTTAAAATCTACGCAAATTTGGTAAAAATTGATGTGCGGTCCTTGACATCTCTCAAATTAATTTCATTCATCTATTCATTAGTAAAAATTTGTTTTCGGATAAAAATTTATTTAACAAAACTAGACTTTCAAGCTAAACTATTTTTTTATATGAAAAATATTGTTGGTAATTTTAAAATTTTTAGAAATAATTCAACTGTTAATTTTTTTAAACCAACACGAAAACCTACAAACTTTTAAGCAAGACAAATCTACAGACGGGATAGGAAGTTATCAGTGTGGGTCGCATCCCAGCCTCTTTTATAAATATCTTGTCCGGCAAGAAAATTTATCTGTGCGTGTGTCTTATCCCAGCCTTTTTCTTTTGGGAAAATAGCCTTTAATATAAATGCAAATAAAAAATAATTATCTCATTTACCTCTCCCAACAATTTACTCAAAAAATGTTTTCGATGTACACGAAATCATTCATAATATTTCATTTAAGATATTGACTCATTGATTCAGCAGTTCAAACAAAATTTCAACAGCTCAATTTATATCCAGCCTCTTGGGCTACACACACATGCATAAAGACAGTCAAAGATTAATTTACGTTAACAGAAGTGAAATGAAGGTAAAAACACAAGTACCATGTCAAAGATAAAGTAATGTAGATGTCAAAAACACAACTCATTGATCAAAATGATATATCAAATAAAATAAAGAACGATGCGCAAGGATACAGAAGGAACAAATAATTTGATATTTAGTTTGCTTATGATGGCATGACGAAGAGCAATCTTAATGAGAAGTTGATAAAACAGGAAATGAATTAATTACATCTGATGATGCTGTGTGTTGTTGTGTAACAGATGTACAGATGTATGGTATGTGTACTGTGTAGTGTATGTCTTGCCATAAGAGAACTTGTTAACTCTAAAACACATCTTTATTCTTGTGTCACATCCATGTGACTCCATTTACTATAAAGTAACATTACTTTTACATTGAATTTAAAATATTTAAACGAATTGTTTACCTTCTATAAGTGGAGAAGGATATTACAATATAGCATTACATTACCCCAGAGCGGAACGAATATCATTTCAACAAACAGGTCCTGTCACTTTAGCTGACGTTTTCGGATTTCCTTTGAGTGCTGGTGAGGTACGTACTTCTCACTGAGAGGTGACGTTGTGATTTTGTTCCGTGTGTCGAGTAACGTCGTCGCGTCTCGTATCTTCTTAAAAAGAAGTCCTCAAGTATGTACCTATTTCATTCTCAAGTACAATAGGTTAACAAGTAGTTGTACCTCTTTATTATACTTATATTGCATCATAAAAGGCGACAAGGCTGAAATGTGCATAATCTAGAAATGAGGAGCAATGTGCTCTTGAGATGAAAATGTACATATGCCAACGCCTATACCCTACCCTACACGGACTACCCTACATATCCTACAAAAATACTATGCTCAAGTTGTTCATTGCAGCATAAGTAATTTGGAAAAAACCGAGACGCTAGCACGTGAACACATTATCATTTGGTGGAATTGTAAGGAGGAATAATCAACCTTGTGCATGACAATAGTAAAATTCCCATCCCCCACAACTTATTGTAGAGCTTTAATTTCAAGGACGCTGCAAGGAAGGATAAATAGAATCTTTTGTTAGCCTTATTCAATAGAAAACTACAACTACGAGGAGTGTTCCAAAAAGTTTTTGTTTATTCGAATTCAGAAAATTACCGGCTTGCTTCCGAGTATGTGATGTGTGCAGTGCATGTTAAAAATAAAAACTCATTAAAATTAAATGCACGAATGGACCACACGAACATGTTCTTATGGTTTTAAGGCTGGAAAAAAGCTGTATTGATTAATTAACACAAAAATATCTTGAAAAAAGCAAGAAAAATACACTATTATTTTATTTTTAAACACAAAGAAAAACAATTTCCAAAGCGCATAAATAACAGAAATTGTAAGCCAAGCATCGAAGACTATTGAAAAAATAAATATTAGAACGTATTTAAACCTCCATTTTTGTAAAAGAAAGGAACACATGGCTCTATATTAAAATTCAGAATAATGAAAGGAAAGCTAATCGTAAAATATCATTAGTCCAGTCAAAGAACGAAAAAAAAATGCCTTCAGCTCAACAAAAATATAACAGTTGGGAAACTTGGCACACTTACTGAGGGATGGCTGGTGATGACCCAAGAAAAGTCCCCAAGAATCCGACGTGAGCTCTAGCGGCAGTTAAGAGAAACATGGTGCGTGTTTCAGTTTATCTCGATAGCTTTTTATCGTATCTCATTAAAGTTTATATTAAAAAACTTCTATGATTTTTTTCGTATCTGTTATAGTTTAAAAAATAACTCTATCGGCAGTGAAGAGAAACATGCTGTTTTTCGGGTTTATTTTGAAAACTATTTGTCGTATCAAAAAATTATCTCCTTCAAAATTAAAGTTTATTAAATTTTCTAAAGCAAAACATGCTGATTCTTATTCTAAAGAAAAGGAACATTGAAAATAGATAAAGGAAGTGCATCGGAATAGGGCATAGCATTATATCAGTTGTGAGTCACAGATCATTCATGTCTCCAATACTAAGTGTGCCAAGTTTCAAAACTGTTGGATTTTTGTTTGAGGTGAAAACCTTTATTAACTGGACTACATTCCGAATAGTCATAACGAGAATTTTCAAAAGTTTTTAGAACTATAATTAGTAAAATTACGACCAGCGTTGCTACGAAGTGTTCAATCTTTCTGTTTTGTCCTAGGGGATATTACTACCCCTTGTAGGCAAGGACACAGTGTGCAGAGCATTATAGGAAAGGGAGAGGGAGTTTAAAAAGTGGTGTCGGTGCACATTTGTTTTTAATTCCTGAATATTGGAACGAAATGGAAAGACTGAGTGTGGTAAAGAATTTCACATTCGCGTAGTACGGCTAAAGAACAAATCTCTGTACTTGACAGTACGACCGAAATTGGGTATACTGATAAACATTCCTAGAAGCACAAGTATTGATTATAACTGTTTAGGGGGGGGGAATGCAGCTGGCTATTTCTCTAGAATCTAAAGCATAAACTGTTAAAATAACGTTAAAAAAGGGTGAGAAAAGAAAATTTACTACGAATGACGATGATATTATCATTTTCAATACTATCCAAGAGCCTTAAGTAAATTACAAGAGCACTAGCCCATAGATGGGAGTTATACTCAAGTTTTTAAATATGTAAGTCTTGTAGATAATAGCCAGATAGAGGGGTAGAAAAACGTCTTGCATCGCCTTAGAAATCCCAAACATCTTGCAGCATTTTTGGCGACATCGCATTTCATAGCGTTCCCTAAGAAGTGATTGGTGATACGCCATACGAGTGCACATACCGAGAAAATCGAGATTTTCGGTCTCATTTATGGAAGTGTCATTAATGCCAAATTATGGCAAACGGGATATATTTCGCTTTAACCATAGGTAATAGACAGCATTGGGTTTTCGAAGCATTAAATGCCACACTATTTTTATTCCCCATTTGCCAATGCTGTAGGAGTTTTAATTTATTGAGTTTATCATATTTTTTTCATTGCAGATCTACGAGTACATCTGAAGAAGAAAGATGTGAATCTGAAAACGAATATGAAATATTTTTTATTAGATGTTGCAGGCAGAAATTTCTTAACAAAAATGAGAAATAGTGTAAGAGACAAAACAGAGCTACAGGGTACACCAGTATTTATTATTAGTGGTTTTCGGACTTAAATCCATCCAATACTACTTGTATTGACCGATCCGAAAGGTCATTTCTAATCTAATGGCGAAGAATTCATGAAAAGCGAAGACAAAGATGGTTTTGAAATATTAATTCCAATAATCTTATTTTATTTAAAACGATGTAAGGATTTGCTCCAAAGTTCGGTGAGATAAACCTTGAGATCACAGAGGACCAGATTGACACTCAGTTTCTTATGTTGGCACTTGAAGATAAAAGTGGATAAATTAACCATTTTAAATTTCAATCCCATATTAAAAAAATGACATATTTTCGAGATATCGAATTTCGAAAAAATATTTTTAATATTGTTTTAAATACCAAAAATAAAAATCGGTTGATAAAGAAGCAATCAACATTTTTTTTAATTGAAAGAAGCCAAATAAAAAAAAATAAACGGTTCGTTTTAGATAAAATTAAATTTTTGCCCAAATTGTATGTTCTTATTTTTCGTCTTAAAAGAAATAAATTGAATTGAATCAGCTTACAACCTTAACTTACAAACTTTAAAAAAATTGATCCAATGGCTTGTGCTAATGGGGCGAGAATAGGCCCACTGGCTGGTTAAGACATAATTTCAATACCACGCATTTTAAAAATTTAGGAAACCTAAATCTGTCCAAATAAATATAAGCAATTCACCATGAATTTAAATTTGAACAATTGGGACCACAATATTTTGAAAAGCTTACAAAAAAAATTCCTTCCAATTGTGACAAATGTTTTAAAAATTAGACTAGAAAGACAGTCCAAATTATGTACCTGACTACCAACTTAAGCTTTTTTTTTACAGAAATGAAGGTATGGAAAAAATACACATGAACGTTTTTTGAAAGTAACAAGTTTATACATATGAATACAAAACATATGACTGAAATATTGATGGTATTATGTGCAGGATTTGAAGGGCAGGAAATTTTAAATTAAATTATTTTATAGGAGCAGCGAATAAAATACAAAACTGCTAAGAAAGTTGGATAGTTGTGTGCGGAACTATGAACCAGCTTTCTTACAAACAATTTTTAAGGATATAACTATATTATTGTTCCTAGAAGAATGTCGTAGAAGAAAGTTAGAACTTACGAATGTCAAAATAAGGCGACGGATTGTTTTGTTCGAAATACGGAAATAAAACAATGAGAAAAAGTAACATATACTTTTAAAAGTCTGTTGGAATTCCCATTTGTTTCTTCTAATTCCTTTGCTGTTGCACTGGGACTTACCAAGATACATCACTTTATTAAAGCATGGATAAATTGTATGTATCTAACCCTTCCGTTACTTCTGCGATTTAGAATTGTGAGCACTGACTTATTACTATGGCTGGGAATGGTCTTTTAAATTATTTTCGTAGATTTTCATTAAACCAACTGATACTTATTTGAAAATTATTATGCAATACTTTTCTCCCCCTAATTAGAATCGTACAAAAATATAGTCGGCGCTAAAAGTCACAAGAAGGTAAGGTTGGGTCTCGTAAATAGGCTGGCGATTGATGACGTCGTCATTACCCAAAGATTCATGTAGATCCCCTATGATATGCCGAAGTATTTAACTTCCCTGAAAATAAAATATGAAAACCTATAATGTCTCTAGATACTCTTGTTCTAGCCATTAAGAGGCTTTTATAAAGCCCAATAGGTGGTTTTCTGAAATGCCTACCAGTACCCCAAGATTATTGAAGAAGTGTCTGATGGAGAGGTTGCTTCTAGTGTGCCATATACTGCACTTTCTTATCATTGCAGCGTTTGCACATGGTATGGTAACCTTACAAGTTATGACCTCTTAACACGTTCACAAGCATTGACAGAGATTGTTTGTCTCTGTGCATACTTTGGGCCATAATTTCCTGGCTGGCACAGGTTTAAAAGCTTTACCACCCTTCATTGTTTTTTAAAGCATCTTATTACCAATGATCTGTTTAATCTCACATGATGGGGTGTTTATACGTGAGTCTATATGGGATTGGAAAATCTTGGATGTTCAAATGGTAGGCATGTGCATTCAAGAGGACACAAACGTCCACAGGTTTTTCTTAAAACCAACCTCTGTCTATCAACTCCTACTCTCACCTCCACGTGGTGAACATCGGGTGCCTAGTACCTCAACTGGAGATTGGGTTCCAACCCCAGTGGAAAGTTGTTGGGGGCAGCAAACGAGAGAGGTGGGGAGAGGTGTTTCCAATAAGGCACCTCTCCTTATCCAGACGGCAGCGGAGGAATTCCTGAGATGGAATCAACGGTGGCGTCTACAGTTCCAGTAAGGTTGAACTACTTAGTAAACACCTTATAGGGCTTCTTCGACTTATTTGGAGCCCAGGCCTGTAAGGAGCGGTTTTATCCGGCTCCCCATCCTTGGAGTTATACTTAGGATCTGGCCCTCCAGGTTGGAGGTCGTGCGTCGCGGTGACTTCCTGGCCACGTAAAAGCTTTCATAGTTGCGAAGCACCAACAAGCCTCGGATACGGACGGATTTACTGTTGACAACCAACGCAAACGAATAAAGGACAACGAACTTCGGATATGCACGTGGAATGTTAGGTCCCTTAACTATTGGAGGCCCTAGAACGATATAAAGCAGATATCACCGCCATCCAGGAAATACGATGGGATGGGCCGGGCAAAAAGAGGATGAAAAACTGCGATATTTACTATGGTGACTGCTACCACAAAAACCAACAGCGCTTATTTGGATGCGGATTCGTCATCGGAGCCAGACTTAGGCAAGAAGTCTTGAGCTATAAGTGCATCAATGAGCGCCTCATGACCCTACGCATCAAGGCTAAATTCGGCAACATTAGCCTGATATGCGCGCACGCCCCCACAGAAGAGAAAGACGACAACACCAAAGATATGTTCTTCGAGCTCTTAGACAAAACATATGAGCAGTGCCCTAGCTACGATATTAAAATAGTCCTGGGCGATTTTAATGCCAAGCTAGGAAGGGAAGACATCTTTGGTGGAATAATCGGGAAGAACAGCCTGCACGACAACACTTCCGACAATGGATTCAGGCTCATAGATTTTGCTGCGGGGTGAAACGTCATGGTAGCCAGTACGCGTTTTCCACACCTCAATATCCACAAAGGAACTTGGACTTCTCCAGATCAATCTACCCTCAACCAGATTGACCATATTGCGATCGACGCCAGACACGCTTCCAGCATTATGGATGTACGAACTTTCCGAGAAGCTAACATCGACTCGGACCACTACCTCGTTGTAGCCAAGGTAGGACTTCGGATTTCCAGATCAAAGGCAAAACAGGGAGGTGCTGGGAGAAGATACAACGTCGAACGGCTACAATCGACAGAGATCGCCAAATCCTTTTCCGACCGAGTTACAAGTAACCTCTCTCGAAGTTCTCTGCCGCCAACACAATGTATCGAAAACCAGTTTCAACATTGCCAAGATGTAATCAGGGAAGCCGCCTCTGATGTGCTGGGTTTCAAACAGCCACCAACAAGGAACCCCTGGCTTGATGAGGAATGTCGGCAGGCAAATGCTGCCAAACAACAGGCACTCAAAGCCGCGCTGCATAAAAGGACGAGAGCTGCCAGTGAGCTCTATGAGCAGAAGAGGCGAGAGGAACGCCGACTTCTCAGAAGGAAAAAGAGAGGGCATGAGAAGCGTGCGGTCGAAGATGTTGAGAGGTATAAAAGCAGGAATGAGGTTCGAAAGTTTTATGAACAGGTGAAACGAAATTCACAGGTACATAAACCTAGAACCGAAGGCTGCAAAGACGAAAGTGGAAACATCATAGTGGAACCGCAGTTAATGCTGAGGATATGGAAGGACCACTTCTGCAGACTGTATAACGGCGACGAAGAACTGAATTCCGCTGTCAGACAGGATGACCCATTCGATATAGACGACGAAAGCAAACAATCCCGTCCTCCCGACTTAGACGAAGTAAAGATTGCCAAATCAAAGTTGAAGTCTAATGAAGCCGCTTGAGCGGATGGCTTGAATGCCGAGCTCTTTAAAGCAGCTGGGGATAAGCTAGTTAGGAGCATGCACCAACTTATCTGTAAGATATGGTCGGAAGAAAACATGCCCGATGAATGGAACCTCAGTATTGTTTGCCCGATCCTGAAAAAAGGAGACCCTCTAAACTGCACCAACTATAGAGGAATCAGTCTACTTAACATCGCCTATAAAATCTTCTCTGCCGTAATATGTGTTTTAGACCACGAAAGTCCACAGTTGATCAAATATTCACATTACGGCAGATCCTGGAAAAAACTGAAGAACACCAAATCGACACCCACCATCTTTTCATCGATTTCAAGGCCGCATATGACAGCATCTACAGGGACGAGATGTATAGAGCTATGTCTAGTTTTGGCATCCATGCCAAACTCGTCCGTTTGTGCAGGATGACCATGGAGAATTCACGCTGCTCCATAAAGGTTGGAAACAACTTAACAGAACCTTTTGATGTCAAAAAAGGCTTAAGACAAGGTGATGTGCTGTCATGCGATTTTTTTAACATCGTGCTTGAAAGAATAGTGGAGAGCTCACACGTCAACACTATAGCCACTATCTTTCAAAAGTATGTCCAATTACTGGCAGATACTGATGGCATTGACATAATCGGAAGAACTCAGCGTGATGTTAATGGGACGTTTGTGAGTATTCAGGCAGAGGCGGCAAAAATGGGTTTAACGGTTAATGAGGGCAAAACAAAGTACATGCTGTCGTCTAGAAAGGACATACAATACCGACCTTTTGGTCAAAACTTCACAATCGACAGACGTAACTTTGAGGTAGTCAAGGACTTCGCCTACCTAGGCTCCGCTGTAAGTGCAAAAAACAAAACCAGCGCTGAGATCAAACGCAGAATAACTCTTGCTAACCGCTGTTTCTTTGGATGGAGAAAGCAATTGAGTGGTAAAGTCCTCTCTCGAGGGACCAAAGTGTTGCTTTATAAGACCCTTATCATCCCCGTCCTGCTATATGGTGCAGAAGCATGGACCATGACAAAAGCGGTTGAAAGCACCTTGGGTCGCTTCGAGAGAAAAGTTCTTCGTGTGATCTACGGTCCCGTATGCATCGAAGGGGAGTGGAGGAGTAGATGGAACGACGAACTGTACGGGCTGTACAGCGAAGTAGACTTGGCCAGAAGAGTAAAAGTCCAACGACTAAGATGGCTGGGTCACGTAGAGCGCATGGAAACCAATGCTCCGGCCCGGAAAGGCTTCGAATCCGCACGCACAGGACAGCGCAGCAGAGGAAGACCGCGGATCAGGTGGCGCGCACAAGTGGAAGGTGACCTCACCCAACTTGGAGCGCGAAACTGGAGACATCTAGCTAGGGACCGAGCTAGATGGAGAAGCTTGTTGGGTGAGGCCCTAGTTCACACAGGACTGTAGCTCCACCTTAAGTAAATAAGTAAGCTATATGGGATTGGTCCAGAGTTCCACCTGTCCTTGCCAGCTCATCAGCTGTCTCGTTTGCAGGCAAATCTTTCCTCTTTTAAAAAAAGATCCGTCTCCTACTCCATCATCCGTTTTCGAGCCGTCAGTATATATTGTCGACTCACTTATTTGTGGGACACTGTCCACCTAACTGTTCGTATTAGGGAAAATAGCTCTAAAGATTCTTTGCCTTCATTGTTCCATTTGTATTCATGTATAATCAGCGAGTGCTCGATGTGGCTGGTTTTCCAGTAGTTGGTCCGACTTAGTTGTAAGGCGCTGTTAGCAGCGCTTTCCAGGGGTAAAAGATTGAATACAACTTCCATATCTGGAGTGCTAGTGGTGCTTATCGCTCCTGTTATGTGTATGTGTGGGGGATTAATCGTCAAGCCACAAGCTTTTCTCCATGTTCATTTATAGTGGTTACGAATTTCCCTGTCGCCAATTTAGCTACTTCATCTGCGTAGGCCAATGTGCTTTGACACCACTATATTCGAGTTTTGTTTCCAGAAAAAAATCTATTTGAGAACATGATCTGTTAACCGAAACAGCTAAGAAAATCAGCGTTTGCAAAACTTACAATTCCTACAGTGATTAAGTATTTTTCAAACAATATTTCTTCAAAATGTTTCGTTACTGAAATATTTTACGTTTTAGAAGAGTTGACGAAAAACTGAACGGACAAGAGTTTTAAAAGTAAGTAACACTCTTTTCAACAAAATTTTGTGCAGCGGAACATCAATAAGCTCTTAACAAATTTGTGCTGACCTTTTAGGAACTGAGAATGAAAACAGAAGTTTGAATTAAACAGAAAAAAAGCTAAGCGAAATATGTTCAAGCTTAGTTTTTAAGTCTTGAAACGTTTATATTCATAACTTTAAAAAAAAACTGTTTTAATCAATCTTTCTATCTTAAATCAGAGGAGATCAACGTCTTTAAAGTATCTTTTCATATGTTATTCTTTCGCAAAATTTACCAAAAGCCCTTTTTAATTAATTGCTCAGTCAAATACACATTGGCCTGCTGTCATACATTCAAGAGAAAAATCTCAAGGTCCCATTTCTGAGCTGAGGAAGGACAATTCGTATAACGTATAACAATAATTGATACGAAATATACCATGACGCTGATAAAGCTGATAAAGCACTAAAGATAAAGCTTGCTAGTCTGCGGTGGGCTACTCACGAATGAACTAAGGAGCTCACCAGGACAGTCCTTTGCGGTACGATCTATGGAGAAGGCAGCGGAAAAGAAAATGCCTTCGTTGGGATAATGGAACGGGACTCCCGGAGCCGTTGGTTGTGCAACTGGATGGTCTCGGCTAACAACCCAGCAAAGGTGTAGAAGCATGATAGGTGGGTTCCCTCGTTCCCGACCTGATTCCGGTTGTGAAATCGTTGACAGAGTCATTGGGCAGACTGACGAAGTAAGTAAATTTAAAATCCTGAGTATAAAAGTGGATTCATCTCAACGACATTTTGCATGTTGATAACATTTTGTACTTAACATCAGTGGGCAACTATCAAAGTCATATCATCTATTTGCCCATCAGTATCATTTTATATTAGCTAAGTTTGAACAACTGTTACCTTATTACTCCGGGAGTGTGCAATCTTCCACTTCATCGGCTGTCACCGAAAGCGATCTGAAGATAACTTTTGGGCCGGAAAGTACTTCATCCACATTCTGTTCAATGAATTCAGAAGGATACTATCATACGAATTTGGATCTTGTATTGGCATCCTTCTTATACGAATGATCATCATCCAGCACCATGGCATTCTGAAACACTTTCATAACGGGTTATCCATTTTGCGTTATCAAAAGTATAGGGCCGGAATCCGACATCTGTAAAGTAAATTCTTAAACCCATTTTTTTTTTCAGTTGAAAGTTTCACATTTAAAAAGTGAATCGGAGGAGATTATGTTTTACATAATAATCCAACTACACAAGCGATTGGCAAAATTGTAACTGTAAACAGATATTGTAAGACATGTGCATCATGGTTTCGCTCGTAACACTGAAAATATCGCTGCCATAAGTGAAAATTTTGCCGAAGACCCGTCGTTCTCAGCAATTAGGACTGTCTTAAGGCACATACACCAACTGAAGCCACTGACCATTGACAACGTCGTAACAGGCGATGGACGCCGATTTTTCGAAGAAGATTTTCTTCAGTGACGAAGCACATTTCTCCCAATATGTGACAAAAAGTGGTTGAAAATTACCTTAAAAGAATTAATGCTTGCAACAATTCTCCTGGTGGTCAATTAATTAATGTAGTGTTTCACTAATGTCAAGTTTCATACTTTACAATAAAAAAGAAATATCATGAACAAACATATTTGATATGTGTGCTTATCTACTTTTGAAACCGCAAAATGGATAACCCTGTATAACACATATAGTTTCTTCTACGACAATATAGGCTGAAACATTAAGACAGTTGTTCTTAAAATCACGGATGTGATCTCTAACAGCTCTCAGAGTTCTACACATTTCGTAACTTGTTTCATTATAACTCACAGCATGATGTTATCCTTCATGAATCGTGTATCACATGAAATGTCCTATTAGTTACCAGTTGCTCATCTTTGTATTTGTTACATATTTTCCGAAAGATGTTGCAATTTCCAATTTCCTTTTGATGTACCCACATCCTTTACATTAAAGGCTTAGTAAAATGAACATTGAAATAAAATACATCCCCAACTTTAAAATCCTCAAGGACTAAATTATTGTCTTCTATTTTCTATTATTATGTATTTTTTTCGGAGTGGCATTTTCTTAACGGTCTTTGCATTCGAAATTTGCTTTAATTTTACATTTAAAACTCGTATCCATGTTCCTAAGGCCTGAAGTCTGAATCTCGAATGTGAATAAATTGACGGTGTTCTACAAGACTAAAAGACATTACCAAGCAGGCCCAAATAATAAAATTGACTAAGAGTGTAATTTTGTTTTTTGCAGAGTTCTTAATGCGTTTAAAAAATTCACACATACAAAATACACTTTAGAACATTATCTTATGTTTAAATATTCTGATGCGCTCACATTTTTAAGCAAATTGAGCCCTTTGGTTGTTAGATATTATAATCTCCTCTCTTCTCAGACGATTACATTTAAATACGTTTTCACATTTTTACTTTCATTTAAAAATAAAAAATAAATATAAAATGTACGTAGGTAGATATTATGAACCATTATTTTTGATTTCGCATATTTATTCAGCTATTAGAGAAAGATAATAATCATTTAAGACTTGGATCATTAAATTTTTGAAGTATCTACGGCTATACGTACCTAGGTATAATTTATATGGATTTATACAAACTCATCCTGTTGGGAATTAATATTATTCGCACGCATTGGTTTTATATTTCGATGAAACCGTCTTTTACATTTGGCTTTCATTTGGTTGTAGATGGTTTTGTATTATCCCATCGGGATTGTTTTTGTGCGAATACAAAAATCGATATCCAGAGTGTTTTGTGTTGGATCAGACAGCGTTTGTGAATTCATCACCATAATAATGTCTGCCAGAAACACAACGTCACAACGCCCGTGGTATTTACAACAGCTCGTAGGCATTCAGAGATGTACGAATAGGCTTGCCAGATTGGGCTTTTTATTGGAAAATGTTGCTATCTATTAAACATTAAAATATTTATTTGAAATTAAGCTATTTATTGAAAATGAACTTCAAATAATTTTTGTTATAAACGGTGATTTTTTAAGAGCTGTTGCATATAGCATTTAGGAATGAGACCGGGCCGTCGGCCTCGGCTCCTCGACTTTATGATGGAGAAAAAAAATTAAAGTAAATAAACGGTGATTTTTTAAGAGCTTGAAAACTTAAAAAAAAAAAAACGCATAAAATTTGCAAAATCTCATCGATTCTTTATTTGAAACGTTAGATTGGTCCATGACATTTACTTTTTGAAGATAATTTCATTTAAATGTTGACCGCTGCTGCGTCTTAGGTGGTCCATTGGGAAAGTCCAATTTTGGGTAACTTTTTCGAGCATTTCGGCCGGAATAGCCCGAATTTCTTCGGAAATGTTGTCTTCCAAAGCTGGAATAGTTGCTGGCTTATTTGTGTAGACTTTAGACTTGAAGTAGCCCCACAAAAAATAGTCTAAAGGCGTCAAATCGCATGATCTTGGTGGCCAACTTACCGGTCCATTCCTTGAGATGAATTGTTCTCCGAAGTTTTCCCTCAAAATGGCCATAGAATCGCGAGCTGTGTGGCATGTAGCGCCATCTTGTTGAAACCACATGTCAACCAAGTTCAGTTCTTCCATTTTTGGCAAACAAAAAGTTTGTTAGCATTGAACGATAGCGATCGCCATTCACCGTAACGTTGCGTCCAACAGCATCTTTGAAAAAATACGGTCCAATGATTCCACCAGCGTACAAACCACACCAAACAGTGCATTTTTCGGGATGCATGGGCAGTTCTTGAACGGCTTCTGGTTGCTCTTCACTCCAAATGCGGCAATTTTGCTTATTTACGTAGCCATTCAACGAGAAATGAGCCTCATCGCTGAACAAACTTTTCTAGGGCCCATTCACTGAAAATTCGACGTTGTGGCAGATCGTTCGGCTTCAGTTCTTGCACGAGCTGTATTTTATACGGTTTTACACCAAGATCTTTGCGTAAAATCTTCCATGTGGTCGAATAACACAAACCCAATTGCTGCGAACGGCGACGAATCGACATTTCACGGTCTTCAGCAACACTCTCAGAAACAGACGCAATATTCTCTTCTGTACTCACTGTACGCATTCGTGTGGTTGGTTTAATGACCAATAAAGTAAACTGAGTGCGAAACTTGGTCACAATCGCATTAATTGTTTGCTCACTTGGTCGATTATGTAGACCATAAATCGGACGTAAAGCGCGAAACACATTTCGAACCGAACACTGATTTTGGTAATAAAATTCAATGATTTGCAAGCGTTGCTCGTTAGTAAGTCTATTCATGATGAAATGTCAAAGCATACTGAGCATCTTTTTTTTTTGACACCATGTCCGAAATCCCGCGTGATCTGTCAAATACTAATGCATGAAAATCCTAACCTCAAAAAAATCACCCTTTACATGTAATAATGCAGAAAGGAAAGGAGAAAAGGTGGTTTTTTACCATACCAATTTAAAAAATGGTGAACATTTTGGTTAATCCAAAATATCTCACAAACGAACAACTCTAGAGTCTTGAATTAAATTTTATATTATATATTGTAAAATGATACCTAATTCATATATTTTTGGACCAAATTCCAATTAAAGGTTTTTTTTATAAAACAAAAAAAACGAAAAGAAAAGAAAATACTTGTCAGCTCAAAAAAATGATTATATCTCCAAAACAAATTTGTGCAACGAAGAATAACGTTTTTTACATCTGGTAACCTTTTGAGAAAAATCAAATTGGGAGTTTTTCTTACAAAAAATAAAAACCTTAACATTTCTAAAAGTTGGTAAAAATTGATTTTCGTCTCAAATATCTTTGCAAAAATTTGAGATTATGGCCTCCAACTAATTTAATTTTATAAAAAAATATTGTGCTCATCTTTCCGGAAATTTTAAGAAAAATCGAGTTGAAAATTTTTTACAAAAATAAAAACCTACGAAAAAATTAAAACTTTGAGATAGTTAAAACTAATTATATTTTTTTAAGAAAACATTGCTTACAAATTTTGCAAAGATCCGATTTTCCTCTAAATTTTACCGCATGTTGAAAAAAATATTTTGTATGACTTAAATAAGATTGAAGACATAATCTCAAGTTTTTGAAACGATATTTGAGTCGAAATTCAATTTTTACCAACTTTGAGTAATGTTTTTTTAGGTTTTTATTTTTTATAAAAAAACTGTTAAAAACTTTATTTTTCGTTGCACACAATTGTGTTGGAGTTGAAATCATTTTTTATTCGTTAAATTTTAGAGGTGAAACATTTTTTTTTCAGTTATTTTTTATTTATTAAAAAATAGTTAATTGTTGGTATCACGTTAAAATATATAATATAAATAATTATTCAAGTCTCTAGCGTAATTGGTTTGTGAGATATTAAGGGTTAACCAAAATGTTCACCTTTTTTTTAAACTGCTATGGTAAAAAAAAACCACTCAATTTTCTTGAGAGCCATTTCTGCATTATTTTCTGTATAACAAAATGTATTTGAAGTCGATATCTCTTCTGGTTCTTGAGCTATGGACGACGAAAAAACGTCGCAAACGTACGGACATACGGACTTACGAACGTACGTACACACGCAGGCACAGACAACTTTCTAAAAATCTTTTATTTCGAATCTAGGAACCTTGGAACATAAACTTGGTAAAAATTTACTTTCGACTCAAATAGCTTTTCAAAAATTAAAAATATTGTCTTCAAACTATTTTTTATTTCACAAAAAATATTGTTTTCGATATTCAGTATTTTTTTTTACAAAAATCCAACAGTCCGTTTTTTCATTGAAAAATAAAATCTACAAAAAATATGACGCAAATTTGGTAAAAATTGATGTTCGGTTCTCGATATCTCTATTTGCATTCATCCAATTTGTAAAATTGGTAAAAATTTGGTTTTCAACTAAAACCTCGTTAACGGAAATAGATTTTGAAATCAAACTATTTCATTTTAAGCAAAATATTGTTATTAATTTTTAATTTGTTTATAACAATTCAATTGACAACTTTTTTAACAAGACACGAAAACCTGAAAAGCTTTTAAGAAAGACAAATCGACAGAAAAGATGGGAAGTTGTCAGTGTGAGTCGCAACCCAGCCTCTTTTTTGGCTTTAATTTTGGGCTACAATTGTTTTTTAAATTAGTCGAATTATTTCAGGACATGGTAACCCTGCCTACGAGTACAAGTATGTGCGAAGGACATGTGTAAAGGTTATAATAATTCCGTAAAGGTATTCCTATTGGCAGTTAAATCTTTCATTAACATGGATCTTTGGTTGCGGCATACTCGTAGCATGTTATTAGGATGAGTCTCTTAATATGGTATGTGTTAATGTGGCTTCCCAGATGGTTGCTTCAGTCCTTAACATTTCATTCATAAAACTTAATGGTTTACCGTAAACGTTATATCTATCTTCTTACCTATCAAACGTATGAGAGGATTCATTAATTTGATTTTAGGCAAAGAGCAACACGACGCGACGGCGACGCGACGTTTGTAAAGAGAACCTATGTTTTCGTATGCCTTCCTCGCCTTCCAAGGCAATCATATAGCCTTTAAATACAATAATGATGTTTTCCTTTAGTTTGTAAGATAGGTTTGTAGATATGTTGAAAACCAAGTGAAAGGTTGAACGCTTTGGTAACGGAGAACACTTAAACTTAATTAAGAATGATGGGGAACACGAAGGCAAACAAATTAAAAGGGAAATAATATTCAAATACAAAGCAATGTAAACAAGGCAGGTTAATAAGATATTAAAAGGTTCCGTATATTTTCAAGCAATATCTTCAATTTGAAGGTAATCAAAGATTCGTTTAACAATTTGATACATTTAAAGTAAGTCATTTGGTACCTTCAAAAGGGGAATTAGTTATGACTTTCGAAATAGTAAGTCTCATTAAAATTAACTTGTACATTCATATATTTTTGTAGATTGTATAGGGTGTTTTTTTTTAGCTGCATACGAAATTTCGGCGATTGTTGGCTATTGTTTTAAAGTTTAGAACGTTGATATGTGTTGACATTTCTGTACTGTAACCCTTAGCAATTCATTATGAATTGTTTGAATTTAAGCAATGAAACTTTTTTCTAATGACATTGCTTCGTCAAAAAGCAAAACATGGATCGGAGGCAATCTTATGCTATTAACGAATCTCCATTTAGAATGAGGAAAAAATGTGAATCGCGGATGACATTTGGTTCCAATAAGACGTAGAATTTTAAACAACGTACTTAACTTATTTGTTTCCAGAAGTGCGATCATGCATGTGGGGTCAGCAACTTTTGAAGCATTGGAAGCCAATATTCAAGCCATCGTTGTCGGCATAAATCCAGGTTTATTGGAAAAAGCAGTGAAAAATTGGACTATGTAACTCCTAGCCGCTAGTATCCGTGGCATGATAGATAGTGCACTACATTGTGATGCTAGAGGTCTAAGGTTCAATCACTGCTGTGCCATCTAATGTTTTATCACGGATATTGCCTCTTGCGAGGAATTGACAAATTCTCGAACAGTAATACTAGTCATGAAAAGTGCGCTCTCAAAATGGCCTTTCGGATTCGGCTTAAAAACTGTAAGTCCCCTCCATCCCTGAAAACATTACTCGCACACAGGAATGGTTGAGAGTTGTTAGTCACTAGGCCCTATTTCTCAACGGACTGTTTAATTTGTTTTGCTGCGAACTTATGCCGAAAATCATATTTTTAAAAATACAACTCATTTATCTCCAAAGTGATTAAAATTAAATATTTCCGTCTTGTATTATTATTTATATAAAATTCCCAGGCTCCAAAGGAAACACCCGATAGATATTTTGTTTCAATATCCTTTTCTTAATATTTAGTCATTAAAAGTGATGTTTGAAGTCAATTATTATTCAATGGGTTGACTTGAATAAATATAGATACCTACATATTATATTGAATGGTTAAATTCAATGGAGGGGAAATTAATTTTTACAATTAACAGTCACGTTATTTATTTAAGGATAATATTTTTTGAAAACTCGACTTTTATTTAAGATTTTTCCGATTGAAAACATAACATGGATATATAATTTTTATTTCCAAGTGAATTGCTTGACTTGGAGAAAGCTTAAGATTAGTTTTAAAGTTTATCCCATTGATTAACATGAACAAATAATCCTGAAATTAATTCCTATTAAAATAATTGCATTTTGTGTTAAGAAGTTTAACATTTTTATAGTAATATTTTTGATAATTTAACAAAATAGAAATAGCCGTAGATCAAATTCAATAATTAATACTGGATTTTAAAAAGTACGAAAAATTGTTGATTCAATTTAACTTTCAAATGAAATTTTTTAAACCTTAACATGTACAAAATTTAATTTAAATTACAAGTTGTATAGAGACCCGAGTTATCAATAACTATAACACACTTGTTTTAGTTTCAAAATTTTTTTTTAGTTATAAGATCTTTACTCTTCGACTGGTAATTGATAACTGAACTGATAACAAATATTGATCTTGTTCTAAAGCCGAACCGGTTCTTCTCATATAATCACAACAAATAATCTTCTTATGTTGGCTCTTTCTTATCCACTGTCCTGTCCGTGTTGTGGCACAGGTCTCCACATCTTTTAAATATTTTTCAGCTTTAACGTCAACCTCGGATCGCTACCTTTGACATCAGTTGGAGCTTCTTGTTCTTTTGCTGCTGATGGGGTGGTGGTCGTGATGGTTGGATTATCATTCACATCTGTTGACATGTTGGAGCCTGTAGAAAAATAATTATTACCTTAAGCTTGTGATTTGTCTAAGGTTTTTACGCAACCAGTGGGTATCTTCTTAACATGGCTTACGTCGAAACACCTTGTTTCCAGCTTTTACCGTGACCTCGCTTTTCTTCCTGTCAGTCACTTCAAATACCCTTTGATCGAAGGTGAGAGTAAGTTTGTCAGAGAACGCTACATTTTTGATTAAAACCTTATCACCTATTTCTATCCCTGAATCTTTAGCTCCCCGTTCCCTATTTTACCCTTCTTTCCCTTTTTGTTTATTTATGGAATCGCGGTCCCTAGCTTCCGAATCAAGCATTTGTTCCACTATATCCAGCATTGAAGGAATTTTGTTGCGGATTGTTCGATTGTTAAGTAACTCCGATGGTGCCTTTCCTGTTGCGCCGTGGAAGTTACGTTGTACATAAGAGTGAACTTCTGCATCTCTTCTTTATAATCAATTCCGTTAGAATGGGCTATCTTCAAGCGTTTTACGATCTGAAGGTTCAAGTTCTCCACTTCACCGTTCGCTTGTGGCCAATAAGGTGGTGAAGTTATTAGCTCTATGTTGTTATCTTTACAGTAGGTTTTAAACTCTTTGCTGACAAATTGGCGTCCGTTGTCCGCCGTGATAAACTTTGGATACCCTAGTCTACAAAATATTTCTTTCAAAAAGTAATCACATCTTCGGAAGTTATCTTTTTTAAGAATTTAAACTCTTGGTATTTGGAGTAGTAGTCAATTACAACTAGAATATAGTCGTGATTAGGCAAAGGCCCCAGCAAATTCATTGCTAAGTTAGACCAAGTTCTGTTCTGAAAAACATGTCTGTTCATGGGGACTGGTTGGCTGGACTTCGAAACAATTAGACAATCTCGGCACTTTTTTACAAACTGCTCGACTCTCTGTCTACCAATGGCCACCACACTTTGGAACGGACTCTCCGTTTCATTACTGTTTCACCAGGGTGGCCTTCGTGAGCAAGAATTCTAGAGTGTAGTGAGATGGGTATTACGATCCTAGTTCCTCTTAATAGAATATTGCCTATAGTACACAATTCAAGTCTGAATGGAAAGTATGAACGTTGTTGACAGCCTCGATCAGCTCCTGATCCTTGGGGTTATTCGAACAAATCTCTGACATGGTAATCGCTCTATATTCTGCTCCCCCTGTTCGTCGAATATTTCTGCTATTTGTATTTTACACAGTCGTGAAAATAAATCAGCTATATTTAGCTTGCCCGGTTGATAAACCACCTAAACCTAAACGCTTGTAACCTAAGCACCCATCTTTCAATACGAGCTGGTGGCCTTGATGTAGGCTTAATTATTGCCTCTAGTGGCTTATGGTCTGTGACCAACTCAAATTCTGTTTCTGATAGGTAGTATGAAAACCTTTCAACTGCCCATACTAACGCTAGGCCTCTTCTTTGAGAGTATCTCCTCTCCACCTGGGATAGGCTTTTACTCGCTACTGGGCTGGCATCAGCTATAAGTCAAATGCGTTTTTTTAAGTCAAAGTAAGAGAGAGTGGTCGAATCTGCTAGAAGCAGTTTTAATCTCTGAAAAGACTTTTGTTGAGATTCTGCCCATTCGAATTTGTCATCTTTCTTTATCAAACACCTGAGTGGTGACATCAGTCATATCTGGGACGAATTTTCCAAGATATGTCACCAATCCAAGGAAACTTCTTGTCTCTTCTTTGCTTTGTGAAGGTCGAAATTCATGTACTGTCTTTATTTTGTCCGGGTCTGGGCTTATACCCTGTGTCAAAAGGGTGTGTCTTCTTTAGCAAGAAGATTTTCTATAACTTTTTGAAATATTTCGGGAGCAGAGTTTACACCAAACTAAAGTCTCTTGTATCTAAACATCCCCTTGTGCTTTATAAAGGTGGTGATATGTCTACTATCATCTTCTAGTTTTAGCTGGTAATACGCACTCTTTAAGTCAAGCCTTGAAAGGAATTTGGCACCTTTTAACTTTGTTATTACCGCTTAATTGTCGGTAGTGGAAAATTTTCTCTTTGTATGGCGCCATTCGCACGTCGCGTCGCATGTCGATGCAGAGCCGAATTTCATCATCGCTCTTAAATGCTACCACAATCGGTGAGATCCAAGAGCTTGGAAAGTGGTTCGATGATGTCTTGGACTACTGCGTCTTTAAGCTTCGTCTCGTCATATCTTCTAAGGCAGCTGGGACTCTACGTAAAGGTTGCTGAACGGGTTTAATAGATGTATCGATAGACAGACTTATTTTGATCCCTTTAATCTTTGGAAACTGTTTTGGACTTTCGAGATAATTAACATTAAGCCCTAGTTTCAAAACGCATAACTTCACTGCCGTCTCTCGTCCTAATAACGATTGTCTCCCACTCTCAACCACCTAGAATGAAGCAATCACTTCAGGACGCTCTGCAATGCATAACGGAGCTTCGAAAACAGCCCTAGTTTTGAGCAATTCATCACCCGCATAAGCCCTAAATTGGTTTGTCGTCTCTTTTCTAACATCCCACATTACAGCATTATAACTTTTTAGTAACTGCCAGTCGGATTCAACTAAGCGATTAAACCTTGACCCTGAGTCAATGACCATTGATATATGATGGCCACCGACTTGACACTCAATCATTTCGTTCATGTCCATATTATGACCATCTACAACTCGGAGACAATCGTGTTCTGCCAATTGAGTCTCATCTTCGCTCTCATTTTCGCCTCCTCCGTTCTCAATGAAACGTACCCTAGAAAACCCAGATTTCCTTGACATTTAATTGATTTTGTCTTGCGTTTCTGCGAAAAGTGCCCGATCAAGCCACACTTGTTGTATTTGGCATTCTTTCATCACAATTAAAGCTCTTTCTGTTAGAACTCAAAAGGTATTCGGTTTTCTCCTGGTGCTTTGTTATATTTAGTTCTAGCAATAGCCTCTTTGACTTCCTCCAAATATGTTATGGTCATTTACGACCAAAGGACTGGCATATTGGATTATTGAATCATTGTTTTTAGGATTAAGAAGTTTCCAGAAGTGGCCTTTTAGGATATTAGAAAATAAAATAACGCCAATAGTGAAAGGCCTGTCTGTCATTTCTCTTATAGCTTTCCAAGAATATTTGGCATTGCTTGCATTCGAAGCCTCGTGTACTAACTGTCCAAAGAATTTTTTTCTTTGAACTCAAAAAAATAAGTTTGACATTTTTGACATGCTTTGCCTTATCGAATTATTTTTTTTGAGACTGCTTCAGCTATAGCTGCATTAAGAAAATTTAGTTTATAAGCTCCTTTAAGATTAACATGCATCTCAGATAATTCTAAGGATAAGTTTTGATGACAAATTTCAATTCGGTGATCCTTCAAACATAATTTTGGTAAAAGATGCATCTCCACATCCTTTGGCATTGGAAAAATATCATTTAAATGTTGTATTAATTCAATTGGCATGTGGTCTGAAAAATGTTGAGTCCTAACCTTCAAATCTTCAATTAAATATAAAAAATCTCTTAGAAAGGTGTTGCAAAAACATTCCAATATTAACTAAGATGTAAGTAGTAACATGAATTTTCTTATTGAACTTAAGGCCACAACTATATTAACCTTCTATATACAAATATTTTTGCCTTCAAGGAAAACTTGGGATATTTTCGGAAACACCTCCACTTCAGGAAACACAAATCATCGTGTTTAATATCCCTTTTGAAAAGTCTTTACCAAACCTGTAACAATACATCCATTTGTATGCATCATTATTGCAAAAATATTACATTTTCCAGCTAACTAACTCATTTTCCCTTGGCTTGCTTTTCCTATTTCAGCAGCAGGAAATTTACCAAAAACTTTTCAGTAAGTAAACAAAATGTTATGGTGTTAGTATGTCTGCATGTACATTATAAATACACCAACACCAACCTATCTACACTTCGTTGATTTTATTGATATTGAAAGAGTTACTTTGTAGAATGTAGGTTGGTTGTAAATTATAAACTGAAATTTGTTTTTCCATCAGAAAAGTTAAAGTACCTTGCCTATCTACAACTGAAAGCTTAATGTATCGAATCGATATCTCTTTGGAGCATGTAAATAGTCCTTTTTTTGTTGTTATTCGTTCTGTTTTAGTTCGAAATGTGCTTAAATGTTGCTTGAAGTACCTGTCTGAAAGAATACATTAACGGCATTTCGATTACATTTTTAAAAAAGTTTTAAAAACTGATGAACCATTTTGTGTTCTGTTTCCGTCCCTTCTTCGATTTGGTTAACGAAGAGAATTACCTATAAGGGTAGATGTTTTTTTTGTTTCAATATAAAATGAGGACACCAGCTTCGGAATTTTTAATGAAGTTTAAAATTAGCATAATAAGGTTTTAAAATACTAATTCTACACACAAAGTGGTTCATTGAAAAACCGACTATATTCTCAAAGATATAAAGATTCAGTCCTTAGCTATTCCTTTTTGCAATTAACATACATATACCTACGTATGTAAACAAAATTATTTTTAATTAAGATAGTTTGAGACTTGAGCGCTATAAGGTACCATCTGTTATCAGTTTTATCTTCTCCTCTGATGTTCTTAAATGATAATTTTGTTCCCAAATTAAAGAAGCAGATGAACACCAGATTTTGTATTCAAAAAATAAAATGTTACAATTTGTGACACATCTCAGTTCAGGTAGACAAATTTAAGCAAAAACGTTAAGTTTTTGAATTGAATTGCCAATACCACGACACAAAAAATTGGTAATTTTTTTCCCCAGAACACAAAACTAAAATGAGTTTACGAGAAATGCGATGTCCTTTCATAACACACAAAAAGGTGATAATGTCAAACAAATTTTTCAGTAGCATTTTAACCGTCTTTTGAAAATTTCATTCTTATTGTTGGTTGTGATTTTGATAAGAAACTATTTTCACTCGTTTCTTACCTCTGATCCTAACAAATATGCGATCAGAACTGTATGGCAGTATAAGAAAGCGAAGTGGGACGGTCATTTAGATTTCTTCAGGAACTTTAACTGGGCACATACTTGGCATGCATATTCAAGATGAGGACGGACTGAAGAAATGTAAAGCGCTTTAGTTACATATGGGTTGGAAAATTCTTTTGACCATCTCTTATTAAAACCGAGATATCTATTAGCTTTATTAATAATTTGGTCAAAATGGGAATGGAAGGTGTTTGTCACACATAATACCAAGATCTCTAATAGAATCGACTACGTTGAAGGCGTCATTAAGGAAGTAGTATACTCTATGAGATGGGATTTGTTTGCTCGAAAAGGTCATTTGTTTACTTTTACCTTCATTTAACTCTAGGAAATTATGCAAGCACCAAATAAAAAAGATATAAAGATCATTTTGTAAAAGTAAGAAATCAGATGGAGTAGAGATAATGTTAAAAATGTTCTTATCATTCGCAAACATTAGGATATCTGAGTTTTTTAATTTTAGACAGATATCGTTAACAGATAAGACGAAGATAGGGGGGCCAAGGTGACTACCTTGTGGGACTCCAGAAGTTGCATGTATAGGACTGGAGACTGAGTTACGGAAAAGGACTCTATAAGTTCTATTCGCGTGATAGGAGCTTATCCAGTTTATAAATATAGATTAAAAGCCTAAGGCTCTTAGTTTGAGATAAATTATCTTATGGGATATTTTATCAAAGGGTTTGCTGTAATCAGTGTATACAACATCAACTTCTTTGGATATAAATTCAATTAAGTTAGTCGTAGTGGATCTACCTTTAAGAAAACCATGTTGACAGGGGAGAATAAAGGCTTGCAATGGAAATAAACGGAATCATAAACTAAGCTTTCAAAAAGTTTTGGAATGCATGAAAGTTTGGCAATAGGTCTATAATTGTTAATTTCAATTTTATTGCCTTGTTTATGAATGGGAAATATAAGTGAATCTTTCCATATATGAGGAAACACACCTTGGGAAAGAGAGAGTTCAAAGAGTGCAGTTAGAGGCTTTGACAGAGAACGCATACAATTTTTTAGAACAACTGATGGGACGCCATCAGGACCAGGGCTAAAGTTTTCTTTGAGGCTTACGATTTTGGCAAGTACCATTTCTTCAGTTATTGTAAACGATGAAATTGAGATTTGAGTGCAACTATCTAAATAACTACAGAAGTGTGGATCAGGATCATGCAGATGTTCAGTATACGATTTGCTTAAGTAATTAGCAAATAGATTTGATATTGTTGTTGGATCAGAGGAGATTATGTTGGAGAAACTCATTGAAAATGGAAACCATTCAGATTTTCGTTTGACATTTATAAACTTAAAAAATTTCCTTGCATCAGAAAGAAAGTTATTTTTCATTTGGTTAAGGTATTGGTTATAAAGGGATTCCCTTAATTCATAGCAAGAATTATAGTCGATAAGATAGTTGTTGTGATCAGTATCAGATTTGGACTGTAAAAAGATCTTCCAAAGCTTGTTGCGGGTATTTCTTAGGCTACGGAGCTCTCTGTTGTACCAAGGGGGAGCAGAGGTGAAATCTTTTCTACGAGAGAACGGTACAGATTCTTCAATACAGTACGAAAGAATCAAATAAAACCAATTTGTAAGGGACTCAACTGTTAAGTGGAGGGATCTTAATTCAAAGTCGGCTGAGCTAAGAAGATTGTTAAGTTTGGAGAAATCATCCCTACGAAAATCATAACAGTAATTCTCCATTTCAAAAAAGTTGTTTTCAAATTCAATGGGGAAGGAGAGATTAAGGGGAGGATGATAGCGATCCAAGGTTGAGAGAAGGTGAGGGCTCGCGGAGACAACACAGTTATCGCAATCAGATGAGAATATGAGATCGAGGTGTCTCCCCATAAAGTTTGCTACTCCATTTAGTTGAAAAAGACCACAATCAGACAGACGATCAATGATAAGCGATTCAGATTCAAAAGAGATATTAGTTGGAAAGAAGGATGTCTGATCATCTGAGATGGATCAATTGAGATGGGGAAGATAAAAGGCTCCAAGAACGATGATCAAATCATTAGGTTGCACTAATTCAAGCAGATAATCAATGGCATAAGCAGCGACCTGGTATGCTTTAATTTGTTGGGCTGGTCGAATACAACAACAAAGGACAAAAAGACAAAACTAAGTCAGTGTAACCTTAGCTGATACACCTTCAAATTCGATTGAAGTGGGAATACGCAGTAATGAACTTTCAAAATTACTAGTGATAGCTAAAAGCACACCACGATCGTGTGTAATACTCGCATATTCCACGACATCCATTCGATAGATGCAATAGAATTTCGTGAAGAGTTCAGTACTAAGGATATCAGGTTTGAGGTTGGTTTCGCTATGGGCAAAGATGTCATAAGGAAGGTTTTGGGAGTTATTAAAGACGGCAGAAGTTTTAGACCTTAACCCTCTTACATTTTGATAGTAAAGGCTAAGACATTTAGCTTTAGTGGTCTTTTGGTTAGGAGCGATAGTATTTCTTCATATCTGCACTGGATTTTTGGATATGAGATATGAGTCGTTTTGAAGAGATACACGAAAAGGTTAGGTCTTCTCTCACTTTTTGAGGAGAAATTTCAAGGCCATCATGAAATTTCACGAATATTTCCATAAGTGCATCACGTTTGGTAGGGAGGCCTTCTTGTGAGATTAAAACCTTAATGGTTGTATTTGTTTTACCTTCAAAGCAAACAGAATCTGGTTTGTCGTGCAGGAAAGCTAGGTGTGTACGTACGTTCGTACGTTTTTTCGTCGTTAATAGCTCAAGAACCAGCAGAGATATCGACTGAAAATGAATTTTGCTATACATCTCATATGTATATATAACATAAATATATATCTCAAGAAAATTGTGTGGGTGTTTTTTTTCCCAATGTTTAAATGTTGTTTGAAGTGCCTGTCTGAAAGAATACATTAACGGCATTTCGATTACATTTTTAAAAAAGTTTTAAAAACTGATGAACCATTTTGTGTTCTGTGTCCGTTCCCCCTTTTGATTTGGTTAACGAGCGAAGTCACCTACAAGGGTAGATGTTTTTTTTTGTTTTAATATAAACTGAGGACACCAGCTTCGGAATTTTTAATGAAGTTTAAAATTAGCATAATAAGGTTTTAAAATACTAATTCTACACACAAAGTGGTTCATTGAAAAACCGACCATATTCTCAAAGGTATAAAAAATAGGGTAACATCATACTCGATTCAGTCCTTAGCTATTCCTTTTAGCAATTTACATACATATACTCGTATACATACGTATGTAAACAGAATTATTTTCAATTAAGATAGTTTGAGACTTGAGAGGTATAAGGTACCTCCTGTTATCAGTTTTATCTTCCCCTTTGATGTTCTTAAATGATAATTTTGTTCCCAAATTAAGGAAGCAGATGAACACCAGATTTTGTATTCTAAAAATAAAATGTTACAATTTGTGACGCATTGCAGTTCAAGTAGACAAATTTAGGCAAAAACGTTAAGTTTTTGAATTGAATTTCCAATACCGCGACACAAAAAACTGGTAATTTTTTTCCCAGGTCACAAAACTAAAATGAGTTTACGAGAAATGCGATTTCCTTTTATAACATTGTTCAAAATTGCATACATGTACACACACAAAAAGGTGATAATGTAAACCAAATTTTGCAGCAGCATTTTAACCGTCTTTTCATTCTTATTGTCAGTTGTGACTTTGATATGAAACTATTTTGACTCGTTTCTTACCTCTGATCCTAAAAAATATGCGATCAGAACCGTATCCCAATATAAGAAAGTGAAGTGGGAGGGTCCCAAAGGAAGTTATGCATTGTAATTTCTCCGATTTGTCAAATTGAAAATTTTGACATTTCTCGACGTATCAAGGTCCATAGAGTCGAAATAAAACATTTAAGAAAGAGGCTGTGGATGCGTGTGTACGTAAGTTCTTACGTTTTTTTCGTCGCCCGTAGCAGAGATATCGACTTCAAATAAATTTTATTATACAGATAATATTGCAGAAAAGGGCTCTCAAGAAAATTGCGTTGGTGGTTTTTTTACCATAGCAGTTTAAAAAAAGTAGTACCCTTAGCGTGCATTGGACTGTCATGCAAGTTGTCTTGGGTTCAATCCCTGCCTGTGCCACCTAACTTTTTCACGGGTACTGCCTCTTGAGAGGAATTGACAAATCCTCCAAGAGTTATTCTTGTCATGAAAAAGAGCTTTCTCAAATTAGCCGTTCGGATACGGCATATAAACTGTAGGTCCCCCCCATTGCTGACAACACTACTCGCACACAGGAATGGCTGAGAGTTGTAAGTCACTGGGCCCGGGTCATTTTTCAGTTGTAAGATATATTTCAAATACCAAATCTCTGTGCAAGCTGCGTACTAGGCAAATTTTTGTAGAGCCTTAATCTATGAAAAAATAAAGTATCTATCTATCTCTAAAAAAAAACATCAATTGTTTGTCATATAGTTGAAATGTAAAAATTTAAATCTAGGCTCTGGTAGACTGTTGCCCCACCTAATTTATTTACTTATTTAGTTTAAAAAAGGTGAACATTTTGGTTAACCCTAAATATCTTACGAACCAAAAATGCAAGAGACTTGAATTAAATTTAATATAAAATATTCTAATATTATATAAAACAAGTACATTTTTGAAAACAATCCAATTAACGGTTTTTTTTTTTAATCAAAAAAACTGAAAAAAAAAATGTTCACCTCGAAAATTTTACGAATACAAAATGATTTTATCGCCAAAACAATTTTTTGCAATGAAAAATAACTTTTTTAACATTTGGTTAAATTTTGAGAAACAGTATTTTTTATAAAAAATAAAAACCTAATAAAAATTGAATTTCGATTTGAATATCTTTCCAATTTCTGAGATTATGGCTTCCAACTTATTTAATCGTATAACAAATATTGTTTTCAACATACTGAAAAATTAAAACCTAAACAAAAAAATGTATTAATATTGGAAAACATTGATTTTCGTTTCAAATATCTTTTTAAAACTTTGAGATATTGGCTTTAAACTACTTTCATCTTAAAAAAAATGCTGTCAATATTCAGTACAATTTTGAGAGAAATCAAATTGACAGTTTTTTTACAAAAATAAAAACCTAAACAAAAAAATTAATAAAATTTTGTAAACATTTACTTACGACTCAAATAGCTTTTAATAATTAAAAAAAATGTGTCTTTAAACTCTTTATATTTCACAGAAAATATTGTTTTCAGTAGTTTTTTTTTATAAAAATACAACAATAGTACGCTAATTTGGTAAAAATTGAAATTCGGTTCTTGATATCTCTCAAATTAATTTTATTCATCCAATTTTTAAAATTTAAGAAATTCTTCTAAAATTTGTTTTCGAATAAAAATCTATTTTAAAAAAACTAGATTTTCAAATTAAACTTTTTCGTTACATGAAAAATATTGTTGGCCATTTTCAAATTTTGCAACACAACATGAAAACCAACAAAGCAAGACAAATCGACAGACGGCATGGAAAGTTAACAGTGTGGGTCGCATCCCAGCCTTTTTTTTCTTTGGGGAATGAGAAATAGGGTAACATCTATCAAACTCAAAGAAAACTCATTATTTGATTTGATTCCTCTGAGGAAAACCGGAATAAGTTCAAACAAGCTAGAAAGACCTGTAACGAACATATTCGAGCATTACATTTTTACATGACCAGTAATTATGGAAGAAAAAAAACTGCAATGTCATAGTCAATTTTTTAAGCTCAATTGATAAAGCCAATTTGCTGGCAGACCAGTTTTCTCTTAATTTTATGCTGCTAATGAGTGACATGAATTCTCCTCTACTCGAACGCTTAAACGATATCATGGGACTTATATTTTTTCGCGCTGGTTCAGTTGCAAGAGTACTTAGGTTAGGTTAGAATAGTAGCCCCGCTATTGTTTTGAAGAGGTGTTCTTGAACGAAAAACCACTGCGTAATCTTTTGCATCTGTCCTATTCTACTGGTCTCGTTCCGAGTGGATGGAAACCCGCATTTGTCCAGCCTGTTTCTAAAAAAGGCATGACTATCTTTTGTAGCAATAGATCCACTGGTGAAATCATGGTTTATCCACCGAAAAGTGGAACAAATCTCCAAATCGTTAGAGTTTAGAGCATTTCATAGAGTTTGTAATCAAGCTCTCTTATCCAAAATGCGTGCATTTGGTATTATTGAACCTCTTCTTCGTTGGGTTAGCAATTACCTTTCGGACCGTTCAATTCAAGTAGTATTGGACGGATATCCACAAAATAATTGCTATTGTGCCCCAACGCTCCGTTTTGTTTCCGACGCTCTTCCTTGTTTTATAAATGATCTTCTGTCTAAAGTTTATAACCCACTAAATGGTTTCGCTAATGACAATACCCTCAGCTTTCCATATTCCTTTTTAGATTCTCATCTCTGTTCTTCAGTTGTGGACTATATCAACGGCAATATATGATAATCTCATTAAATTCTTATCTTGACATCATTTTCCGTTCAATGGGAAATCAAAAACCATTTGAAATGTAATGCTTCGAAAACTCGCAAAAAGCGTAACCCTTACCCAATGTCACTTTTCATGGGTAGTACTTGCATTTTGGAGATTGAACAACTTCTAGTATGTATGTTTGTACTTGCTTCACAAACCAATAATTGTGGAGTTATCACATATTTCACATCGCTAAAAATGCTGTTTAGTGTTTGGGTTTTCTCCGACGATGCAAAAAGACTTTACTTCTTCGTCCAAAACTTGAGAATTTTGGATACAATTAAAAAGGAAGCTCTAAAAATAGGAGATCTAACCGAGACTTTCTTCTCTTGAACACCGGTGCAAGATCTCATGACTATCATTGTTTTATATTTATTGTTATGTATATAAACAATGCTCTAGAGAAATAACCAGTTTCTCCCCTTAAACAATTTAACTCTAGGAAGGCCTACACAATGCTCATCAGTTCAACCTTAAAAAAAATTTCGGACGTACTGTAAAGTAAAGGTATTCCTTTTTCAGTCGCACCTCACGAATGTGGACTGCTTTTTCAGGCTCAATATTTTCCACATATTACAATGTCCAGACATTCAAAGCAAATATATATTATATCGGTTTCTCCTTTGTAATCCTACCCTCCTTTCTTTATTGCTCGCACTGTGTCTAACCGTTATAAGGGTATTCATTTAACCCCTTAAGTGAGCGCAAAATATAAAAAAAAGAGGCTGGGATGCGACCCACACTGATAACTTCCCATCCCGTCTGTCGATTTGTCTTGCTTAAAACATGTACTCGTATCAATTTTTACCGAATTTGCGTACTTTTTTTGTAGATTTTATTTTTTATGAAAAATCGATAACAATATTTTCTTTAAAATAAAATAAGTTTGAAGCCAATATTTTTGAAAAGCTATTTGAGTCGAAATTAAATTTGTACTAAGTTTTAGAATTGTTTTTTTTAGAGTTTTATTTTTTGTAAAAAAAACTGTCGCGTCAGTTCGATTTTTTTTCAAAATTTTACTGAATGTTAACAGCAATATTTTTTAAAAGATAAAAGTAGTTTTAAGCCAATTTTTACAATTTTTGAAAAGATATTTGAGTCGAAAATCAATATTTACCAACTTTTACTATTTTTTTTTAGGTTTTTATTTTTTGTAAAAAAAACTGCCAATTTGATTATTTTTTTCAAAATTTGTCCAAATGTTGAAAACAATATTTTTTATAAGTCAAAATTAAAGAGAATTTTTTACCTCAAATTTTTTAAAAGATATTTGAGTCGAAAATCATTTTTTACCAACTTTTGTTAATTATTTTTTCGGTTTTTATTTTTTTGTAAAAAAAACTGTCAATTCGATTTTTTTCAAAATTTTACTGAATGTTGAAAACAATAGTTTTTGAAAGATAAAAGTAAATTAAAGCCAATATCTAATAGTTTTGAAAAGATATTTTATTAATTTAGATTCTTTCAACATTTTTCAGAATGTTGAAAACAATATTTCTTATAAGATAAAATAAGTTTAAAGCCTAAATTATAAGTTTTTGAAAAGATATTTGAATCGATATTCAATTTTTACCAACTTTGAGTAATGTTTTTTCTTAGATTTTTATTTTTTATAAAAAAAAACTGTCAATTGGATTTTATTAGATGTCAAAATCATTATTTTTCGTTGCACAAAATTGATGAAATCATATTTCAGTCGTAAAATTATGGAGGTTACAATTTTTTTTTCAGTTTTTTTGATCTATAAAAAAACCGTTAAATGGATTTTTTTTCAAAAAATATACTTGTTTGATATCACGTTACAATATATTATATAAAATTTAATTCTATAGCGTTTTTGGTTCGTAAGATATTTAGGGTTAACTAAAATGTTCACCTTTTTTCAAACTGCTATGGTAAAAAAAACCACCCACTCAATTTTCTTGAGAGCCCTTTCTGCATCTTTCTGCCTTGTTATCTGTATAACTAAATTTATTTGAAGTTGATGTCTCTTCTGTTTCTTGAGCTATGGAGGACGAAAAAAATGTCGCGAAAGTACGGACGTATGGACGTACGAACGTACGTACACACGCACGCACAGACATCTTTCTAAAAATCTTTTATTTCGACTCTAGGGACCTTGAAACGTCGAGAAATGTCAAAATTTTCAATTTGACAAATCGGACCAATTACAATAACTTCCTATGGGAAGTTAATAAAATAAAACTAAACATTTAGTTGATAACTGATCTTTATTTTAATTATAGATGGACCAAACTGAAGATCTAAAGCAGTAACACTAAACACGAAACGTGAGTGAGCTGTCAAAACAAGTGCCACCATAAATAACATAGCAAACAATTCACCCATTTTTATGACGATTTCCAAGTTTCGGAACGGGAAGGTAGTAATATAAAAATGAGTAAAGTGGCGGATTTATGAAGAGTTTATTTTTGTATTTCAATAAAGTTTGATTTTTTCTTAAGGACGCTTTTAAAAAATCAAATAAAACATTATTATTAAATTGAGTACCTTGAGATTTGTGCTTACGAATGAAAAAGTTACACTGGGTTACACTTCTTTTTCGAATAAAATACCTTCTATGAATTGATATAAAATATTTATGGTGTATATCGGATTTGAATATTTCATTTTCATATTACAATGCATTAGAGGATGAAATGATGTAGGTAAAGTATCAACTTCAAGTTGTTTGGATTTTGAATACTCAAGAGTCTTGACGTTCGATGGGAGAGATAATATTGAATTTAAGGTATGAAGTATGGAATAGGAGAAGGCATTCATTAACATTTCTCGAGCTATGTATACTAAAATTGCAGAAACTTGACGGATACGTTACGATTAAAGGTTGAATTTATTTTTTTTTTATCTTCAGAAGTGTTTGACGTGTTAATAAATACATACATATGAATAATAAACAAACTTCTGATGGACACTTGATGAATTTTGAAGTGCGATTTGTTTGACTTATAATGCTAAAGTTTTAGAATGATGAAAAATGTAATTTTAATTTTTAATTATGGAAAGCAATGTGATGCAATGTATATCTTTTTTAAGATCTATTCATAGAAGAATATTCAAAACGCCAAATACTAAAAATTCTTTTAAAATACATAGTTAACGTTAAACTATAAATAAATATCAGTTAAAGAAAACATCAAATAAGATAAAGACAATAGAATAGATACACTCCTAGCCCTTGAACTACTGAAATCCAAATACCAGACATTTTATTATAAGAATATTGGTTCTCTATACTAAGTTATACCAAGTATCTGACCCTCCAGGTTGGGAGTGGAATGTTAGGTCCCTTAACAGACCACGTGCAGCCGAACAATTAGCGGAGGCCCTTTACTGCTCCAAAGCAGGTATTACCGCCATCCAAGAAGAGCGATTGGATGGACCGGCCAAATGCAAACTAAAAACTGCTACTTCGGCAACTGCTACAGAGAACAAAGACAGCGTCTATTTGGTTGTGGGTTTGGTGTTGGAACTTGACTTAGACAAAAAGTGTCGCGTTTCAACCTTGTTAGAGAGTGCATCTTGATAATCCGCATTAAGGGGGTATTCTGGTCTAGAAATTAAAAAAAATCGATTTTTTTTTCTTTTCATATTTTCATAGTTTAACTATTTAAGAATATGTCTACTAGAGGATTTTCCCAAATTCAAATTATTTTCGGAGAAATAAGTATTTTGCTGAGCAGCCATCCAAATCGGTTGGGCTGCAACTAATAGAACAAAAGACATAATGGGGAACTTTAAACGCGTTTTTCTCAGAACTGTCTTTTTGAATCTGATACCCACGATTTCTCAGGTTCTGCCGAACCGATTTACTTGAAATTTTAAGAAAGTCTTCTTTAGGGACTTGTCTACGTCCGGAACTACGGCCATCCCCAAATTTTTATTTTTACTATTTTTAACAAATCGAAGAATGTTCAAAAAAATGGTAAATTTTTTGTATTTTTCTTTAGACAGCCGCCATTTTGTAAAAAAAAATGTTTGTAACTTTTCCGTAGTTCCAGACATTGCGACATTATTGTAGATTAATAATCTTTTTTAGTTTTTGATTTCAGATTTCTAGGAGAGTTAAAATCGTGGGTATGGTCACGCACCAAATTTTTGAGACGCACTACTCTATCAGCTGATAACTAACGGAATTTTTATTTTTTTTTTACTTTTTTATTTTTTTTGTATGCTTCTAATGTGAATAAATAATGTATAAAAAAATTGATGGTAAAATTGTAGCTTGCTTTTTTCTACAGCACTTCAAAAATTACATAAAATTCATGTCTCTAGACCAGAATACCCCCTTAAGCCAAAATTCTCCAACATAAGTCTAATAAGCGTGCATGTCCCAACAGAGGAGAAAGATGAAGACGACAACGACATTCTTCGAGCTCTTAGACAAGACCTATGAGCAGTGCCCTGGCTATGACATTAAAATTGTCTTAGGAGATCTTATCGCCAACCTAGGAAGTGAAGACATCTTTGGTTGCACAAGCAGGAGATAAAGCCTGCACGCCTTCACTCCGACAACAGATTCAGGCTGAACGATTTTGCTATGGGGCGAAACACCCGGTAGCTGGTACTGTCAACCAGAATGCGATCGACGCACAACACTTCTCCAGTATACAAAAAAACATTCCGATTGTTCAAAATTAACTCGGAGCACTACCTTGTTATAGCCAAGGTACGGATACGGATATCCTGATCCAAACCAAAACAAGGAAGTACTTTGAGAAGATACGACGTTAGACGGCTACAATTGCAAGAGACTGTCACATCCTTTTCCAATTGAATCTCTAATAACCTCTTTGAAAACCATTGACAACATTGAGAGATGCCGCCCCTGAAGTGCTATAGGTTTCACAAGGCCTCCACAGAGAAACCCCTGGTTTGACGACGAATGCCGGCAAGCACACGCAGCTAAGCAACAGGCATACAAAACGGCGCTGCAAAGAAGAAGAAAAAAAGAGAGCATGAGAAGCGCTGTTGTAGTTAGCCCCAATCTAACTGTAAAGAAATCAAAAATATACTAGTGCTGCAGTAATGCAAAGTCGGCAGCCCGTGTACCCACAAATTGTGAATACATATTTAAATTGTCCCTTAAATTTCGAAAAATGAATAGCCAATTTTGTGTCCCAAACAAATCCTTTATGCAATTTGGTTAAATAATCTTTAGAGTTTTCACAGTTAAAAGCTTAACCATATTGCTCCCAAAATGTGCCCGTGAGTAGTTGAAAGGGTTAGTGAACATTATTGCTATGTTCAAAAATATTCTATTTAATACATTGGCCAAATGTTATCAAACCCAGCACCCAACAAAGCTCCCTAATAACAACCCTTGACAAAATTTCCTAACAAGAATATGCGCTGTAACGATAACGACCGACGACTATGACAACAACAACCTTCATAAACCCCGTCGAACTTGTGACAAATTGTAATTACGAAATAAACGTCCACCCTCCAACTTTGACAACTTTAAACCTTATACTTTTATGAATCTTTCTGAATATGAATGACCTCTCAGTTAAATTAACTATGTAAACTTGGTGATGCATAAATTTAGCAATAACTCCTCCTTCTACCCTATTCCCGATGGGTTTTGAGTTCATCAGGTTCTAAAGACACCACATTCAATGGTGATTTTGTTGAATTTTAATACCTACTAGCATTCGGATGTGTCCCTACTCCCTATCCCTGTTCACTAGCCATGCGTCCATTCATCCATCTATCCTTCAAAGCACATTCATCAATTTGACAGACGATAGTCCGCCGTTCGTTATTCTTCGTATTATTTGTGTTGGTTCTGTGGAATTTATGAATTGCTAATTTTTCAATCCAGCGTTCTCAATCCGAATTCTCTGATGATTTTTTCTTTCCATTTATTGTTGTTGTGAAATTTAGAATTCTCTGAATCTATTTACAAGTTTCTTCAAAGCTTCAAAGGGAATACAAACAAAGATGAAAGATAGATTCATTTCTATTTAAAAGGCGATTTCTTCACATCAGACTCAAAATGTTTCAATACTCCTTCCTGACTTTTTAGATTTTGAAAATGGCTAAAATATAATTTTAAATTTAGAACAAATTGAGTTCTTTAAAGTATTTTACACAAGAGCCAATTTAAATTTGT
Organism: Eupeodes corollae; assembly: GCF_945859685.1. NCBI lineage: Eukaryota > Metazoa > Arthropoda > Insecta > Diptera > Syrphidae > Eupeodes > Eupeodes corollae. Next base: position 90,086,628 of record NC_079147.1, read on the forward strand.
GAGGTGGCGAACTATGTATGTATTTCGATTCTTCTTGCAATACTACTGGAAACATATTTCCGATTTTACTTGTATTTGATATTTTGAATTAAATTGGAATCGAATGAAAGAAATGCCAATTTGTTTTTCTTAAAATGTTCTACTCTCTAAATTACAACAATTTTTTGTGGTGATCCAATTCTAAGTTTTTAAAATTAATTTAGTTGATTAATTAAAAACCTTTAAACATGGACTGTGGGGCCATATGGTTTTCAAAAAGAAATAAAAAACATATCGAAAGCAAGAATGATAAAATGTTTGTGAAAATTAATATCAAAGCATTTGTATAGTAAAGTAAAGGGGTTTTCAATTGGCGTGGGTAGATTTTGGCACCCCGTGGCGCCCGTTTTGTGTTGATGACATCTGTCAAATCTTTTGTTTATTATTCAGTTGTTTATGCCAAATCATCGTGGCAAGGTACATGATTGATCAGTACGTTCGAACTTAGCGTATGGATTTTGGCCTACAACCAACCAACTCATCCCAGCAGCTCAAAGTTCATGAACATAGACAACGCCGTTTTTTCGTTGACTGGGCTTTGAATCGTTTATGGGACATCACATTCACCATGTGATAATGAATACTCAAAAAGCTACCATTCGGTGTGGATTTTGGGCTGACGCGGCGCGGCGTTTTTGGTCCGATTTTTTTTTTTTCAAACGACGTTAGTAAAGCGGTCGCCGTAAACAGCGGGCGCTACATAAAGATGATACCTAATTTCTCACACATTTGGCACAAATTGAACCAAATGGGCCTAGACTACATGTGGTTTTAACAGGACAGCGCTACGTGCCACACAGCAAACGCCACGATTGACATTTTGCATAAACGATTTGAGGATCATGTTATCTCTCGCCGATGTTCAAATGGTAGACATGTGTATTCAAGAGGACACAAGCGTCCACAGGTATTTTTTCAAAACCAACCTCTGTCTATCAACTCCTACTCTCACCTCCCCGTGGTGAACATCGGGTGCCTAGTACCTCAACTGGATATTGGGTTCCAACCCCAGTGGAAGGTTGTTGGGGGCAGCAAACGAGAGAGGTGGGGATGTGTTTCCACTAAGGCACCTCTCCTTCTCCAGACGGCAGCGGAGGAATTCCCGAGATGGAATCAACGGTGGCGTCTACAGTTCCAGTAAGGTTGAACTACTTAGTGAACACCTTATAGGGCTTCTTCGACTTATTCGGAGCCCAGTCCTATAAGGAGCGGTTTTATCCGGCTTCCCATCCTTGGCGTTATACTAAGGATCTGGCCCTCCAGGTTGGAGGTTGTGCGTCGGGGTGACTTCCTGGCCACGTAAAAGGTTTCATAGTTGCGAAGCACCAACAAGCCTCGGATACGGACGGATTTACTGTTGACAACCAACGCAAACGAATAAAGGACAACGAACTTCGGATATGGCACGTAGAATGTTAGGTCCCTTAACAGACCACGTGCGGCCGAAGAATTAGCGGAGGCCCTAGACCGCTATAAAGCAGATATCACCGCCATCCAGGAAATACGATGGGATGGGCCGGGCAAAAAGAGGATGAAAAACTGCGATATTTACTATGGTGACTGCTACCACGAAAACCAACAGCGCTTATTTGGATGCGGCTTCGTCATTGGAGCCAGACTTAGTCAAGAAGTCTTGAGCTATAGGTGCATCAATGAGCGCCTCATGACAATACGCATCAAGGCAACATCAGCCTGATATGTGCGCACGCCCCCACAGAAGAGAAAGACGACATCACCAAAGATATGTTCTTCGAGCTCCTAGACAAAACATATGAGCAGTGCCCTAGCTACGATATTAAAATAGTCCTGGGGGATTTTAATGCCAAGCTAGGAAGGGATGACATCTTTGGTGGAATAATCGGGAAGAACAGCCTGCACGACAACACTTCCGACAATGGATTCAGGCTCATTGATTTTGCTTCCGGGCAAAACGTCATGGTAGCCAGTACGCGTTTTCCGCACCTCAACATCCACAAAGGAACTTGGACTTCTCCAAATCAATCTACCGTCAACCAAATTGACCATATTACGATCGACGCCAGACACGCTTCCAGCATTATGGATGTACGAACTTTCCGAGGAGCTTACATCTACTCGGACCACTACCTCGTTATAGCCAAGGTAGCACTTCAGATTTCCAGACCCAAGGAAAAACAGGGAGGTGCTGTGAGAAGGTACAACGTCGAACGGCTACAATCGCCAAATCCTTTTCGACCGAGTTACAAGTAACCTCTCTTGAAGTTCTCTGCCGCCAACACAATGTATCGAAAACCAGTGGCAACATTGCCGAGATGCAATCAGAGAAGCCGCCTCTGATGTGCTGGGATTCAAACAGCCGCCAACAAGGAACCCCTGGTTTGATGAGAAATGTCGGCAGGCATAAATGCAGCCAAATAACATTCACGCAAAGCGGCGCTGCATAAAAGGACGAGAACTCTCATGAGCTCTATGAGCAGAAGAGACGAGAGGAACGCCAACTTCTCAAAAGGAAAAAGAGAGGGCATGAGAAGAAGAAGGAATGAAGTTCGAAATTTTTATGAACAGGTGAAACGAAATTCACAGGTACATAAACCTAGAACCGAAGGCTGCAAAGACGAAAGTGGAAACCGCAGTCAATGCTGATGATGTGGAAGGACCACTTCTGCAGACTGTATAACGGCGACGACGAACTGAATTCCACTGTCAGGCAGGATGATCAATTCAACATAGACGACGAAAGCCAAAAATCTCGTCCTCCTAACTTAGACGAAGTAAAGATTGCCATATCTAAGCTGAAGTCTAATAAAGCCGCTGGAGCGGATGGCTTGAATGCCGAGCTCTTTAAAGCAGCTGGAGATAAGTTGGTTAGGAGCATGCACCAACTTATTTGTAAAATATGGTGGGAAGAAAGCATGCCCATTGAATGGAACCTCAGTATTGTTTGCCCGATTCTGAAAAAAGGAGACCCTCTAAACTGCACCAACTATAGAGAAATCAGTATAAAATCTTCTATAAAATCTTCTCTGCCGTAATATGTGAACGTCTAAAGCCCATCGTCAACAACCTGATAGGTCCTTATCAGTGTGGTTTTAAACCAGGAAAGTCCACAGTTGATCAAATATTCACGTTAAGGCAGATCCTGAAAAAAAACCAAAGAACACCAAATCGACACCCACCATCTTTTCATCGATTTCAAGGCCGCATATGACAGCATTTACAGGAACGAGCTGTATAGAGCCATGCCTAGTTTTGGCACCCCTGCCAAACTCTTCCGTTTGTGCAGGATGACCATGGAAAATTCACGCTGCTCCATAAAAGTTGGAAACAACTTAACAAACCTTAAGATGTCAAAAAAGGTTTTAGACAAGGTGATGCGCTGTCATGTGATTTTTTAACATCGTACTTAAAAGAATAGTGCAGAGCTCACTCGTTAACACTAGAGGAACCATCTTTTAAATTATGTCCAATAACTAGCATATGCTGATGACATTGACATAATCGGAAGAACTCAGCGTAATGTCAATGGGGCTTTTGTGAGTATTGAGCAGAAGCGTCAAAAATTTGTTAATGAGTGCAAAACAAAGAACATGATATCGTCAAAAAAAGGACCTACAACACTGACCTCTTGATCAAAACGTCACAACCGACAGACGTTACTTTACCTAGGCTCCGCTATAAACGCAAAATACAACACCAACGCTGAGAACTCTTGCTTACCGCTGTTTCTTTGAGCTAAGAAAGCAATTGAGTAGCAAAGCCCTCTCTCGAGGGACCAAACTGTTTTCTTTTATAAGACCCTCATCATCCCGGTATGCAGAAGCATGGACTATGACAAAAGTGGATCGATTTGAGAGAAAAGTTCTTCGTATGATCTACGATCCCGTATGCATCGAAGGGGAGTGGAGGAGAAGATGGAACGACGAGCTGTACGGGCTGTACAGCGACGTAGACTTACTCGTAGCTATAAGGGTAAAAGTCCATCGACTAAGACGGCTGGGTTACGTAGACTGCATGGAAACCAATGCTCTAGTCGGGAAAGTCTTCGAATCCACACCCACCGGATAGCGTAGTAGAGGAAGACAGCGGATCAGGTTAAGCGCACAAGTGAAAAGTGACCTCACCCAATTTGGAGCGCGAAACGGGAGACATCTAGATAGGGACCGAGTTAGATGGAGAAGTTAGTTGGTGGGGCCCTAGTTCACAGAGGACTATAGCACCACCTTAAATAAGTAAGTAAACTTTTTTGTTCAGAAATTTGGTTTTAGACCAGTAGTCCAAATTAAAATTAAAATGCGTTGTTCAAGTACCGTATGTAATTGATTTAACGACGATATCAATAAATTTTTATAAATCACAAAAACTTAAATATTTGTCACCTCGAACATTTTATGAACAAAAAAAAATAATTTTGTACAACTAAGAATAACGTTTTTTATATCTGGTTATATTTTATGAAAAATTAAAACCTAAAAGAAAACTGTTGGTTGATTTTCGACCCAAATATTTGTTCAAAACCGTAAGATATTGTTTTCAGTTTTTACAGTTTTTCTTTACAAAAAATAAAAACCTAAGAAACAATACTAAAAGTTGTTAAAAATTGATTTTCTTCTTAAATTACTTTCCGAAAATCAAAAAAATTGGTATCAAACTAGTTTTATATCAGGAAACTATTGTTTTCGACATTCGGTAATTTTTTTTTAATAAAAATCCAACAGTTTTTTATAAAAAATTAAAATCTACAAAAAATAGTACGGTTCTCGATATGTCTTTAATAAAAAAAAGATATCTGGACTTCAAATTGCTTTCATTCATCCAATTTGCATTTGATAATAGAAGAACAATATATTTTTTTAAAAATGCTACTAAAATTGTAAAAAATTGTTTTTTGAATACAAATAACGTTTACCAAAATAGATTTTGAAATCAAAATATAGTTGGTATTTTCTTTTTTTTTTGGAATAATTCAACTGACGACTTTTTAACAAAACTCAATAACCTACAAATCTTTTAAGCAAGACAAATCGACAGACGGAATAGAAAGTTATCAGTATGGGTCGCATCCCAGCCCCTTTTTTTTTTTTAAAAAAAAAAAAAGAACTTTAACTTTTACATGCTCTGATAGTACAATAATTAGAAGTTTGAAAATAATTGGGTTGTGATAGTCAAGACTCATTTTAAATTCTATATGCCAGGACTTCACTGACTTTTATTCTTAATTTTCTACTGCTCCAAAATATTTTTGGTGCTGCAAAAAACTGTTTTTAAAATGTGTTTTGGCCCACTTCAAAGGTTTGTCGGACGCATTCAAAATCTACTTTTAAAGATTAAATTGCTTTGAGCATCGATCTAACTCGTATATGTACTTTAAAATTATATTTCCCCGCCAGAAGATCTCAATAAGCTTTAGATAAGGTAATTTGGGTCAAAACATGTTAAACAAAATTTACTTTTAAGGGTTTACTTATCAATACGAAATATCAGTTTTTTAGTTCGGTATTAGATAAACTTTTATTCGAGATTCCAATATTTAATGTTTTGCCAAAATTCTTTTAATACCCATTTTCTCTTAACCACAGTAATATACATATATACAATAAATAAAGTTTTAAACCATACGAGGGTTTGACATTTGGGAGGCCATAACAATCTTCTTTTTTTTTGTCATCAATACCATGGAAAGGTTTACGAAGCGTCAAGAGAGAGAATATCCTCAAAGTGAATGCAAAAATACTCAAGGAAAAAAGTAGGCACTTTAACTTTTTACAACTCCATCACACAACATCAACAAAATCGTATATTTTATTAACTGTGTATAAAGCTGTACGTTAAGGTTATCAATGTTAAGAGTTTGCTTTTATTTCTTCCTGTTTGGCATTGGCTCTTATATCAAGAAGTCTTCGTCGCTCGCCGACAGGATGACAAAACAAGAAACAAAAATACACTATAAATTATTCTAAGATGCTACCTTATGTCGTATATGTGGCTTGTGTCGTTTGGGGATTTTCGGCTTTACAAAGTACAAAATGTATAAATCACCATCAGTAAAAGTAGCTCGATGAGAAGTAGATTAATTTTATCTGTTTATTCCCTTTTTTCTAAGTCATAAGGAAAACAAAAAAAGAAAGAGCTTCAGTTCCACTTAAAGAGGAAAATGATAAAATAATAATGGGGTTAGGAAGTCGTAAGTTAAGAAATGCGTTAAAATTTTCGAAAAAGCTTTTGAGAGTCGATTAGGATTAATGATTGAAAGTTAAGGTTATATATATAACCTTATTTGTCTTTTGATTAAGGTTAAATTTATTTTTTTGAATCAACAAAATCTTTGAGAAGCAACAGAACAAACAAAGTATTCTAATAATTGAAAATTATAGTTCACAAAAGTTTGAGGGATAATAATTTTATATTCCTGGTTATTATCGATGAATTCATTTTCTACCTTAGTCACTTTGAGTTTAGCAATTTTATTTTTTGAAATTTTTGAGTCAATTAAAAATTAATTTATATTACTTGGCTTACAGACATTTGTAAGCTTTTGCGAAACGCAGAATAAACACAATTCCCGAGCACTTGCTTGTGTTTATTCAATAAGGGTAAAACCTTAACTTTGCTTAGTAAGAACAATGAGGTCGAAACATCCATCTGCATATGCAAAAAATATATCTAAGTCAAAGAGAGTAATTGGGAGATTGTTTTGCTTTTTTAAAAGGGTTCTAGAAATTTTTACTTTCCTTCTTAGCATTAATTTCCACCTCAATAACTTCTTATCATCATCTATAAAATAAATTATTACGGGTGAAAAGATACAATTTAGAGGCAAAAGGATAATTTTGAATCTTAATAGTTATTTCTTTTATAATAGTTAAGCTTTGTCGTTATTCTGTTTTACGTATAAAAGATTTGACAGAAAATTATAACGCTCGTTGATTTTAGGAAATAATTTATTAGGTTCGCAGGGAAAAACAATTAATTTCAAAAAAGATAATACAGGGACATAAGGTTAAGACGAAATGTTTTTATGGACAAGAAGGGAGATTTTAACCTGTACCAGAACGAGAGTACACAAAAGCAAGATTGCATCGTTTTTTATTGTTATCATTCGAACCTTTAGCGATGGTAGGGGATGAGGTTTCCTTGCACCAATAACTTTTCTAAATTGACCTTGAATATTAATAGCTTGAGTTGAATAAGCATGCGAATAACCACTTTGTAGCTTGATGTTCTATATGAAAACCAAATGTCCATCCTTACTTACTTACTTAAGGTGGCGCTACAATCCTGTGTGAACTAGGGCCTCACCCAACAAACTTCTACATCTAGCTCGGTCTCTAGCTAGATGTCTCCAGTTTCGCGCTCCAAGTTGGGTGAGGTCACATTCCACTTGTGCGCGCCACCTGATCCGTGGTCTTCCTCTTATGGGTGTGGACTGAAGACTTTCCGGGCCGGAGCATTAGTTTCCATGCGCTCTACGTGACCCAGCCATCTTAGTCGTTGGACTTTTACTCTTCTTGCTAAGTCTACCTCGCTGTACAGCCCGTACAGTTCGTCGTTCCATCTTCTCCTCCACTCCCCTTCGATGCATACTGGAGCGTAGATCACACGAAGAACTTTTCTCTCGAAGCAACCCAAGATGCTTTCATCCGCTTTTGTCATGGTCCATGCTTCTGCACCGTATAGCAGGACGGGGATGATAAGGGTCTTATATAGCAACACTTTGGTCCCTCGAGAGAGGACTTTACCACTCAATTGCTTTCTTAGTCCAAAGAAACAGCGGTTAGCAAGAGTTATTCTGCGTTTGAACTCAGCGTTGGTGTTGTTTTCTGCGTTTACAGCGGAGCCAAGGTAGACGAAGTCCTTGACTACTTCAAAGTTACGTCTGTCGATTGTGACGTTTTGACCAAAACGTCGGTGTTGTATGTCCTTTCTAGACGACAGCATGTACTTTGTTTTGCCCTCATTAACCGTTAAACCCATTTTTGCCGCTTCTGCCTCAATATTCACAAAAGCCCCATTGACATCACGCTGAGTTCTTCCGATTATGTCAATGTCATCAGCATATGCCAGTAATTGGACAGACTTTTGAAAGATAGTGCCTCTAATGTTGACGTGTGAGCTCTGCACTATTCTTTCAAGCACGATGTTAAAAAAATCGCATGACAGCGCATCACCTTGTCTAAAACCTTTTTTGACATCAAAAGGTTCTGTTAAGTTGTTTCCAACCTTTATGGAGCAGCGTGAATTCTCCATGGTCATCCTGCACAAACGGACGAGTTTGGCAGGGATGCCAAAACTAGACATGGCTCTATACAGCTCGTCCCTGTAGATGCTGTCATATGCGGCCTTGAAATCGATGAAAAGATGGTGGGTGTCGATTTGGTGTTCTTGGGTTTTTTAAAGGATTTGCCGTAATGTGAATATTTGATCAGCTGTGGACTTTCCTGGTCTAAAACCACACTGATAAGGACCTATCAGGTTGTTGACGATGGGCTTTAGACGTTCACATATTATGGCAGAGAAGATTTTATAGGCGATGTTAAGTAGACTTATTCCTCTATAGTTGGTGCAGTTTAGAGGGTCTCCTTTTTTCAGGATCGGGCAAACAATACTGAGGTTCCATTCATCGGGCATGTTTTCTTCCGACCATATCTTACAGATAAGTTGGTGCATGCTCCTAACCAACTTATCTCCAGCTGCTTTAAAGAGCTCGGCATTCAAGCCATCTGCTCCAGCGGCTTTATTAGACTTCAACTTAGATATGGCAATCTTTACTTCGTCTAAGTCGGGAGGACGGGATTGTTGGCTTTCGTCGTCTATATCGAATGGGTCATCCTGCCTGACAGCGGGATTCAGTTCTTCGTCGCCGTTATACAGTCTGCAGAAGTGGTCCTTCCATATCCTCAGCATTGACTGCGGTTCCACTATGATGTTTCCACTTTCGTCTTTGCAGCCTTCGGTTCTAGGTTTATGTACCTGTGAATTTCGTTTCACCTGTTCATAAAACTTTCGAACCTCATTCCTGCTTTTATACCTCTCAACATCTTCGACCGCACGCTTCTCATGCCCTCTCTTTTTCCTTCTGAAAAGTCGGCGTTCCTCTCGCCTCTTCTGCTCATAGAGCTCACGAGCAGCTCTCGTCCTTTTATGTAGCGCCGCTTTGCGTGCCTGTTGTTTGGCTGCATTTGTTTGTGGCTGTTTGAAACCCAGCACATCAGAGGCGGCTAGCGGCTTCTCTGATTGCATCTTGCCAATGTTGCTACTGGTTTTCGATACATTGTGTTAGCGGCAGATAACTTCGAGAGAGGTTACTTGTAACTCGGTCGGAAAAGGATTTGGCGATCTCTGGCGATTGTAGCCGTTCGACGTTGTATCTTCTCCCAGCACCTCCCTGTTTTGCCTTGGGTCTGGAAATCCGAAGTGCTACCCTGGCTACAACGAGGTAGTGGTCCGAGTCGATGTTAGCTCCTCGGAAAGTTCGTACATCCATAATGCTGGAAGCGTGTCTGGCGTCGATCGCAATATGGTCAATCTGGTTGACGGTAGATTGATTTGGAGAAGTCCAAGTTCCTTTGTGGATGTTGAGGTGTGGAAAACGCGTACTGGCTACCATGACGTTTCACCCCGCAGCAAAATCTATGAGCCTGAATCCATTGTCGGAAGTGTTGTCGTGCAGGCTGTTTTTCCCGATTATTCCACCAAAGATGTCTTCCCTTCCTAGCTTGGCATTAAAATCGCCCAGGACTATTTTAATATCGTAGCTAGGGCACTGCTCATATGTTTTGTCTAAGAGCTCGAAGAACATATCTTTGGTGTTGTCGTCTTTCTCTTCTGTGGGGGCGTGCGCGCATATCAGGCTAATGTTGCCGAATTTAGCCTTGATGCGTATAGTCATGAGGCGCTCATTGATGCACCTATAGCTCAAGACTTCTTGCCTAAGTCTGGCTCCAATGACGAAGCCGCATCCAAATAAGCGCTAGTAAAAATAACCAAATAACCATAGTAAATATCGCAGTTTTTCATCCTCTTTTTGCCCGGCCCATCCCATCGTATTTCCTGGATGGCGGTGATATCTGCTTTATATCGTTCTAGGGCCTCCGCTAATTCTTCGGCCGCACGTGGTCTGTTAAGGGACCTAACATTCCACGTGCATATCCGAAGTTCGTTGTCCTTTATTCGTTTGCGTTGGTTGTCAACAGTAAATCCGTCCGTATCCGAGGCTTGTTGGTGCTTCGCAACTTTGAAAGCTTTTACGTGGCCAGGAAGTCACCCCGACGCACAACCCCCAACCTGGAGGGCCAGATCCTAAGTATAACTCCAAGGATGGGGAGCCGGATAAAACCGCTCCTTACAGGCCTGGGCTCCGAATAAGTCGAAGAAGCCCTATAAGGTGTTTACTAAGTAGTTCAACCTTACTGGAACTGTAGACGCCACCGTTGATTCCATCTCGGGAATTCCTCCGCTGCCGTCTGGATAAGGAGAGGTGCCTTAGTGGAAACACCTCTCTCCATCTCTCTCGTTTGCTGCCCCCAACAACTTTCCACTGGGGTTGGAACCCAATCTCCAGTTGAGGTACTAGGCACCCGATGTTCACCACGTGGAGGTGAGAGTAGGAGTTGATAGACAGAGGTTGGTTTTAAGAAAAAACCTGTGGACGCTTGTGTCCTCTTGAATGCACATGTCTACCAATTGAACATCGAATAAAATTCTTTATTCCTATTAAAATACGTTCAATGCTATTATGTATGGAATTTGATTTCTTTTTGCATGGCCACCACGGGCACGCTTGCAGAAGTCCAGACGCTGAACCCAATTCTTGAGGGTTCTCAAGCATAAATCAGCCTGCTGCAATTTCACGACGAAGTTCATCAATCGAACGATCCAGGCGGCCAACAGACTGGACCATTTCGTGAGATAACACGTTCTCAAAACTGGGTTTCCAATAAATTGATTGTGACATTAGTTGTGTGGCTTGTAACGCCGTCCTTTTGGAACCACATGTCCTCCAAGTCCATATCATCCAATTTGGTCCAAAAATATTTGGTTACCATTGAACGGTACAATTCACAATAACATCCCGGGCTTGAGCATCACGGAAGAAGTACGGCAAAACAACGCCACCGGTTCATAAACTACACCAAAACGTTGTTTTGATGCAATGATGACTCATGGAGTAAGTGTGGATTGCGGCCTGACTAATACCGCATATTTTGTCTGGCTCTTCAGCCAGAAATGAGCCTCATTGCTAAAGATGATTTTTCGAAGAAAATCCGGATAATTTTCAAGTTGTTGCTCAGCTCAATAATCAACGAACATAATAACGCTTCTGGTGGTCAAGTAGCTTCAGTTCTTGCGTCAATTTAATCTTTTAAGGATATGACCAAGATCTTTTCGCAAAATTCGCCACAATGACGTCACAGAGATGCTTAATGCTTGAGAATGACGTGTTAGAGACACATTTGGGCTTTCTGCAACTGAAGCAATATTCTTGACACTACGGGCACTTCTCTGTTTTACTGTTACAAGAACATTTTGTACTCTGCCTGTGAATTCAAATTTGTTTACACTATACGCTTAATTGTTGATCTGCTTGGACGATTATGAAAAATATAAATTGGACATAGCGCTTCTATCGTTGAGGCCACTGTCTCCGAATTTCGATAGTATATTTTAATTATTTTAACTCGTTGTTGGCTCGTATAGCTTTCCAGCATGAAATGGCAAACCTTACTACAAAGAAATTTCAAAAGAGCGGCAAGAAATATGGCGTCGTTAATAACTTGCAAGAAAAAGATTGTCGTCTTCATTTCTTTTTAATGATTTAACATAATATTTGATTGATTGTTTGTCTCAAGTGAAATACTTTCAATAATTCTCAGTCTTTCGACATTTTCATGGGATTTAGGTGTCGAGTGTTCTTGCTTTCCTAAATCAATATTTTTTGGATGGATCAATTTATGATGTATTGCTTTAGGTCAATTTGAATTGTTTAATATTTTACCAGTCTTCAACGAAAAACAATGCGTATGGTTTCTTAATTTAATCAAAAGGAAGGCATGTTTTAAAACGTAATAAAGATTATTTAGAACGCCCTAATTTCTAGTCACAATTTTCAGAAAAACTTATAAATCAAATCGCATAACATTGCAGCGGAATAGTCGCAACTTAGTTTTAACGCTAAATATTTGATTTTAAATATTCTAAAGCACTTAAAACGCAGTCTTTGTGATTCTGATACGGCCCGACTCAGTTTCGCCACAAATAGAGACGCTAATCTCAAGGTTTTGGAAGTCTACTGGTTGTCCAAAAATATCGACTTAAAAGGATGGAAAAGGTCTAATGCTCATCCTTTTAGTTTTTCCCGTTCTCCTGCACCTGCGGAAAGCGAACCAAATACATTCCCTATTGACACTGCACATCTATTTCTGCCGTTCATGTCAATTTAATCTGTTTTCCTTATCGAAGTCTAAATCTGGACAGAAATTCAACTTTTAACGAATTTGATGCTCTGTCTGACTCCATTGACAGAATTGCGGGCCATTATCCTCGTCCATTATAATCGTCATTGCGGGCGATTTCAATGTACACAATTCTTCTTGGCTTCGCTATTCTGACCAATCAATACCCGAAGGAAGGTATGTTACGGTCTTTGATGAGTTAAATTAATTTACTCAGCTTGTCAATGAGTCAACTCGAATCCCTGACATTGCAGGCCAATCCGCCAACACCCTAAGCTTGTTTCTTACCTCTGACCTTAATGAATATACAATACATACCATTATATGGTATTTGCAAATGACTTATGTCAAAAAACTCCTATGAGAACCATTTAGCAATATGAAAAATCCATTTGGGACGGTCTCAATTAATTCTTCAGGAACTTTAAGTGATCACTTTGCCTCCTCGATAGTGACATGGATTACAGCGCAGATATGGTTACAAATTTAATTCTTTTTGGAATGTTTGAACGCTAGTCCACAATGGCACTCCCGATGTAAGCTCCATTGATAAAGCCAATTTAAATGCAGCTACCGGATAATGTCATGAGTCCTCTTGTTCTTGAGAGTGTTGTATTCATGGTTAATCTCACGGCACAGTGAAACAAATCTTTACATCGTTTTGAAGAAAGTAAAGATTATTGCACTTGATATTTCAAAGCCATTTGATAAAGTTTGGCATCAAGCTCTCTTATCGAAAATGCGTGTCCTTTGGTATTGATGGATTTCTTTCTTGTTGGATTAGGAACTACCTTTCGAACAGTTTCAAATCGGAAATTCATAAAATAAATGCTGGTTTCCCATAGGGTTCTATTTTGTCTCCGACTCCCTTCGTTATATTCATAAACGATCTATTGTCTTCCACTTCTAATCCAATTATTCCCGCTTTTCATATTCGTTTTTAGATTAAAACCCTTGTTCTTTAAATGTGGAACTTCAACGGCAGCGTATGAGGTCAAAATCAACAGATGCCAAAAGTGACAGATGTCAAAAGTGACAGATGTCAAAAGTGACAGATGTCAAAAGTGACAGATGTCAAAAGTGACAGATGTCAAAAGTGACAGATGTCAAAAAGACAGACGTTAAAAGTGACAGATGTCAATAGCGGTTTTTGACAAAATTGACAGCTTTGAAAAGTGACATGTTTAAAGATTTAAAACACTTTGCTGAATCCACTGTCCATTATTTTAAAATTGAAAATTGTAGTAGGCCTTGAAGTTCAAAATTTTCTATAAATATAACCATCGACCTCAGAAATTTCATTGCCAAAAAGTTTCGGGAGTGAAAACGTTAAATTTGAAATTTAAAAAAAAAATGATTTCTTACCTTATAAGAAATTTATTAAAAAATGTGAGCAAAATTACCTTAAATAGAAAAAGTGAGAGGGAAGAAATTGAAAAAGATAAAGGAGAATATGATCTTATTTTAAAATATTATATGAGCTTTTGGAAATTCTAAATTTCAAATAGTTTATTTTTTAATATGATAATATTTTCTTTGTAAAGTTAAAAAATTTATTTATTTTATTAATTTATTAATTAATTATTTAATTAATTAAATGATTCATTAGTTAAATAATTAATTAATTAATTAATAAATTAATTAATTAATTTATTTTTTTATTTATTTATTTATTTATTTATTTATTTATTTATTTATATATTTACTTATTTATTTATTTATTTTATGTGGTTTGGTAATTTATTTGTTTGATTTCAGTTTATATTTCTGAAATCAAACAAATAAATTACCAAACCACTGTCACTCACACTGCGCTCAGTAGCTCAAGTGTGACAAATCTCAAAAGTTACAGATGTCAAAAGTGATAGATGTCAAAAAAGACAGACGTCAAAAGTCACAGATGTCAAAAGTGACAGACGTCAAAATTGACCGATGTCATAATTGGCAGATGCCAAAAGTCACAGATGTCAATTTTGGTATTCAGAACTTTAAGGTATATCCTCTTAGACCCTTCACTATTTTCCTAACGCTAGGTCTTTGTCGGTAATGCAAAAGTATCGCTCCTAAAAAAAATGTCTTTGAATGAATTTATTTTCTAAGCTTAGTTACAAAATGTGTCAAAATTCGATCCTTATCCATTTCGAGCCATATCAGCTATAGTTTGATATTTTATAAATTTTTGTGTTTCTAATATTGATCTTCTTAAAATAATATCTGTTTTACTTACATCAAAAACTCATAACACATTAAAGCAGAAATCTCCAAAAGAGGCTATGTTAAATAAAATTGATAAATAAAACTGATTCAACAGTCAAATATGAGGAAAGCTTTAAGTACCAGAAGATAAGTTAGATGAAGTTGGTAAATAAGTGAAATGAAATGTAATTGGTCTAATAAATAATATTTATTTATAACATGATTAAATATTTTATCAATTTAATGTTTTATACACCAGAATGTTTTAAGCACCCTTAAGGAATTCCACAAATCTGTTAATCTATCTTTGGTCTTTTCAAACGGGGAAATGATCGCCGCCCACAACACAATCATCACGAAGATCTGCTTCTTGAAAAAAAAACGTAGCTAAGGGCGCAATGCAACGAAATATTGTCTCTAATTAATCATAATCATATCCTCTAGCACCAATCAATGAATCAAGTCGAGAGGGAATGAATTATGTTAAGATTATTTATTTATTAATGTGCGACTGATGAAATTTCGCGCGTTGGATAATTTATTATATTAATTAAAGAACAGATGTCGCCTGAGAATATTTACCCACAGAGAATTATTGTAGAGGATATCGGTATCAAAATTATAATTATTGTTATTTTATCGTCTACACATTATAAAAAAACCGATACAGTGATGAAAAAAATTATAAAAACAATAGTCCATCATTTTCAATACACAACTTACTCAGATTTGTTTTTCTTTAAAATAAGAACAAGATGGAAGTATGAGTTTAATTTTGTATTTGACTAATTTCAGCGAACTTATAATAAAAAATAAATAAATAAATAATTAGCTTAAATAAAATTAAAATAGTATAAATAACAATAATTTAAATGAAATAATAAATGTGTATTTATATATACTTAGTTTTCAGACCTAATGCCGCATTCATAATCGGTTGAAGAATCGTCACCTGGATTAATTATATTTGAATACAAAATTGTGTCCTACATCAGGTAGTGAAAAAAGTATTCTTACTCAGCTCTTATGGCTTTTTCACACACTTTTCGTCAATCTTTAGGCGGGTTTTTTGAAAATACGTCCTCTGCTAATTTTTGAACATCTAATACCTTGAATGTTGTATTTCGTGAGCCTACTCTTGAGATCTGGATAATTGGGTGGTAAACGCAGAACCTCATTTCCCATGGGTTGTGTGTAGCTCGGTGCCGTTTTATTACCTCATACTATTCTAGTTTCAACATCTGAATGGTATGCGGAATACTGTTTTCGTTTAGCCATTGTATCATCTCGGATTTATTTTAAGCAGAAGTAATTTGTTTTTCTTATTATTTATTGGTGTAGGAGGAAAATCATAGAACATATAAATAAACAATAATCTCTTTTTTGTCAATTAATCCTAAGGCGCAGCTCGAAGGTAGTTTTTTATGTCTAACCCAATTACATTTTGCTTTAGACTTATTTTTTTTTTATTACAGGATGCACTGCACTTTGTCCCAATAATAAAAACAAAAATTATTAATTTTATCTTTTCGAAGTAAAGTTTACACCTAAACATTTGGTTTTTTTCTCTTACCGGAGATGAAATAGTTTTTCAGACATGAAGCTTTGAAAGGAAAATAAACCATGATCATGTCTTATTCAAAGAAAGCTCACTGTTTGTGTTTTAACCATTAGTGATTCAGTCATTATGGCTGAATCACAAACACGATTCGGCTTCGTCTGCGTTACTTTTGGCCTGCTTCAGTTTGCTTTGAATGACATTTGCATTGTGACATTTCTAAAATGACACTTCTGTCATTAGCAGTTGTTATTTTTTCTCAAAAGTTTGTTTTAGATTGTCGTGCAGTAAGAAATATTAATTTGGAGAACGAACAAATTAAAATCAAAGTGGAAGTAGCTTACACAGCCTATCGTTGGTATGTTCAGCTCAGGGAGCAAGAAGAAGAGCAGACTGATAGACGTTGGTGGGTCTGGGAGCTCAATCTTCGGAGAGATGAGGAAGAATTCTATGCTCTGAACTTTAACCAAATTAAGGATAAAGACCCAGAGCACTTCTTTAAAACAACAAAGATGTCTCCTAACGCATTTCAAATACTTCGCGCTCTTATTGGACCACATCTGGAGAAGACTAGTTGGAGAAAACCTATTGAACCAACTGCACGACTTGTCTTAACTCTGTTTTAAGTTGTTCAAATAAAAATGTTTATTTCTTTGTTTACAACATTTTTCTCCATGGTATTTGTCACAAGAAGTACCAAAGCAAGTCCTCGCGTGGATGTTTCGTATGGGATATTCAACAGCTGCGAACATAATTTTCTTCGTTGACAAGAATTTTGGCGTAGGAATACGCACTCTTTGGAGTAATCATCTCGTTGCAGTCGTCATTTCCACAATTAAAATCTTTTTGGCGACGGCGAATCTTCAGAGAAAAGCAAATATTTTCTTTGTTTACATTTTTTTACAGGTGTTGAGCTGTCAGACAAAGCAAATATTCAGAAAATTGACTTAGAGCTTCCGTTTGGGGTCAAATTACGTAACATTACGTTCTTTTCCTAACGATTGTCAAACGAAACGTGATGTCGAAGCTCCATTTTGATAGCATGCATTGAATTCCTATGGCTGATCTCGTAAACGTCAGGCGAGGCCGAAGCTGAATCGAGTTTGTGATTCAACCATTACTGCTTCAGAATGATTGCAGCAGCTTTATTGGCGCCATTTTTCTTTTTTCAGGGATATTTATTGTCTCTTTCAGAATTAAAGAGTTAATCAAAGAAATTAAAAGAGAAATGCGTAGTAGAATGGCCAACTGAATTGGTTCAAGCTACAATTTAACTGTTATTCTAATGTAAGGAACGATTTTTTTGTATGAAAATAGATGTTTTGAGTTTGTTGATTAGTTTGTCAGATATTTTGCTTAGATACTAAACAACATTTTTAAACGTCATCTATAATTTTAAATAGAGGCTGGAATGCTACCCACACTGATAACTTCCCATCCCGGCTGTCGATTTGTCTTGCTTAAAAGTTTGTCTTTATTTACTCGTATCAATTTTTACCAAATTTGCGTACTATTTTTTGTAGATTTTATTTTTTATGAAAAAACGGACTGTTGGATTTTTATATAAAAATTACTGAATATCGAAAACAATATTTTATGTGAAATAAAATAAGTTTGAAGCCAATATTTCAATATTTTGAAAAGATATTTAGTCGAAAATCAATTCTTACCAACTTTTGTTAATATTTTTTAGGTTCTTAATTTGTTTGTACAAGAACATTCAATTTGATTTTTTTCAAAATTTTACAGAATGTTAACAACAATATTTGTTGAAAGGTAAAAGTAGCTTAAAGCCAATATCTTCAATTTTTGAAAAGATATTTGAGTCGAAAATAAATTTTTAACCAACTTTTATAAATTTTTTTTAGGTTTTTATTTTTTGTAAAAAACTGTCAATTCGATTTTTCTCAAAATTTTATCAGATGTCAAAAACATTAGTCTTGTTTCACAAAATTCTTTTGGAAATCATATTTTAGTCGTAAAATTTTAGAGGTGACAAATTTTTTTAGTTTCAGTTTCAGCATCTTTCTGTCTTATTATCTGTAAAACAAAAATTATTTGATATCGATATCGATATAGCTATCTGGTTCTTGAGCAATGAACGACGAAACAAACGTAGCGAACGCATACAGATATCTTTCTAAAAATCTTTTACTTCGATTCTAGGAACTTTGAAACATCGAGAAATGTCAAAATTTTCAATTTGACAAATCGGACCCATTAAAATAACTTCCTATGGGAAGTTAATAAATATGGGTAGTGGATTACATTTTGAACGCGATGTGGTAGAAAAACTAAGACCAACTGGAAAGCCGATGGTTGAAATTGCAAAAACCTTAAACTGTTCCAAGAAAAAAGTATATAAAGCTCTACCATTAAAGCCCAAAAGAAAAAACAAGATGAAAAAAATGATAAACTGCTTAAATTTGAAGAAACCATTTCAAGATGAAGAAAAAGATAAACTGGTAAAATTAGTAAAATAAGTAAGAAGAAACCATTTTTTCTTTAAGAGAACTCAAAAATAAATTAATTGTATTAGAACAATAAGAAACCTACTAATAAAAGCAAATGTTTCTAGTATAAGTCCACGAAAAGTGTCGTTTTTGAGCAAGAAAAACATGCCTTTGCAAACAAACCCATCTTCTTAATTGAGTAACGATTTGTGGTAGAATGAAAAGAAGATTAATTTGTTTTGTTCCGATTGAAAAATGTATTGTAAAGAGTTAAGAATTTAACCTAAAATACACAAAGTAGACAATGAAACACGGTGGTGGAATGCAATGATTTAGAGGTTCTTTTCAGCGTTCGGTAGGTTGGATATTTTGGATCATAGATAAGATGTACGTCGTGGATTATGTCCACATCTTAAATTTAGTCATACTACTATTAACTGAAAAGGAGGTGCCAATTACATGGGAGCTTATGTGGGATAATAACCCGAAGCATTTTTCCCAATTGGCTAAAAAATAACTTCAACAAAGTGAATTTTACTCCAAACCCGTGAAGACATGTGCCAAATTGGTACCCTTATTAGAAATAAGGCTACCATTGCACAAACTTAACTTTTACAATTAAGTTTTTCTTTTCTTTCTCGCTACAAAAAGATTACCTTACTTACTTACTGAATGTGGCGTTATATTCCTGTGTGAACTAGGGCCTCACACAACAAACTTCTTCATCTAGCTCGGTCCCTAGCTAGATGTCTCCAGTTTTGAGCTTCCACTTGTGCGCGCCACCTGATTCGCGGTCTTCTTCTACTGCGCTGTCCTGTGGGTGTGGATTCGAAGACTCTCCGGGCCCGAGCATTGGTTTCCATGCGCTCTACCTGCCATCTTAGTCGTTGGACTTTTACCCATCTGGCTAAGTACGTCGCTGTACAGCCCGTACAGCTCGTCGTTCCATCTCCTCCTCCACTTCCCATTTAATGCATACGGGACCGTAGATCAATTTTCTCTCGAAGCGACCCAAGGTGCTTAAATCCGTTGTTGTCATAGTCCATGCTTCTGCACCGTATAGCAGGACGGGGATGATAAGGGTCTTACATAGCAACACTTTGGTCCCTCGAGAGAGGACTTTAAAACTCAATTGCTTTGTTAGTCCAAAGAAACAGCGGTTAGCAAGAGTTATTCTGCGTTTGATCTCTGCGTTGGTGTTGTTTTCTGCGTTTACAGCGGAGCCTAGGTCGACGAAGCCCTTAACTACCTCTAAGTTATGTCTGTCGATAGTGACGTTTTGACCAAGACGTCGGTGTTGTATGTCCTTTCTTGACGACAGCATGGACTTTGTTTTGCCCTCATTAACCGTTAAACCCATTTTTGCCGCTTTTGCCTCAATACTCACAAAAGCCCCATTAACATCAGGCAATATTGCCAAGATGCAACCAGAGAACCCAACTCTGATTTTTGTGAGTATTGAGGCAGAAGCAGAAAAAATGATTATTGATTTTTTTTCCGTCAATTCTTTGTATAAATGCTTGTGACCCTATGACCCTGTGAGTTTTCATGTGGAATTATAATTTTCAAAAATGTCTTCGAAGAGAAACAAACAACAGTGAGTCTGTCAAAGGAAAATGTACTTTTTATACTCTTCTCTTCTGCATTCTTCCCCTTGTGAGCTTTACATCATTACCGTTATTATTACACTTAACCTCTCTTGTTTTTCTCTTAACGCTGCATTTAAGATATTTAGTTTAATGACAAAGACAATCAAAATTCCATTTCACGTCCATGACAACTTTCATAACGTCTTGAAGACAGACATTTAAGTATTATGTTGTACAGTGCAGAGCTGGAACTTAAAAGAAGTCTATAACGACGACGCGAAGGCGATACGATAATAATATAAATTATTATTTTCATAAAAAAAATGTAGTACCCGTGGCATGATGGTTAGTGCGTTGGACTGTCATGCAAGTGGTCTTGGGTTCAATCCCTGCCTGTGCCACCTTAATTTAAAAAAAAAAAAAAAAATGTTCGCGGGTACTGCCTCTTGCGAGGAATTGACAAATCCTTCAAGAGTAACTCTTGTCATGAAAAAGTGCTTTCTCAAAACTAGCCGTTCGGATTCGGCCTTAAATTGTAGGTCCCTTCCATTCCTGACAACAGTACTCGCACACAGGAATGGTTGAGAGATGTAAGTCACTAGGCCCTGGTTCACAACGGACTGTTGCGCCACCCCATTTGATTTGATTTGATTATTTTCATAATAGAGATATCCCTGTTGCTATACGAAATTCTTAACAGCTTTTATTTAGGTTAGGTCCAGAGCCAGGCTGCTGACTGAGTATCTACTATAAAAAAAAGATTATATTTGACATAATGACTCAAAATTTTGAGGATTAACTTTTATGATTGGAATAATAATTGAGAGGTGAATTATTTCTAGGTATTTGTAAGGCTTTAGGGGTTGTGTTTGTCTGTTGTACTTAAGACGTCATTAAGGGTGATTCAGAACTAAAGTTGTGGTACGCGGTGGTGGTTGGAAGGATTTGTTTTAGGCAGGAGGCTAATCTCCTCTCAGTCGTTACTGTTTGCGCCGTCGTTGTTGATAAAACACAAAAATATCATTTTATCGCCCTAGAGGAATATTATACGCAAGAATCCTTCTTAACGAGTTGAGGGCTATTTTTTGAAAGTTGTATCGCTTCGTTGGGTATTCAAATAAACCCTTAAGACTATTTTATATTGAAATTAATTTATAAATAAATAATTTATAGATGTTGGAAGTAAAAACAAATGTTGGCTGGATAGTTCGAAAACAAAAAAGAGAGGCTGGGAGGCGACCCACACTGATAACTTCGCATCTTGTCTGTCGATTTGTCTTGCTTAAAAGGTTTGTAGGTTTTCGGGTTTTGTTAGAAAAGTTGCTATAGTTGAATTATTTTTAAAATTTTTAAAAGTACCAACAATATTGTTCATATAAAGAAATAGTTTAGTTTAAACATCTAGTTTTGCTTAATAGATTTTTAGTCGAAACATTTTTTTTACCAATTTCTTAAATTTTAACAAATTGGATGAATGAAATTAATTTGAGATATATCAAGAACCGAACATCGATTTTTACCAAATTTGCGTACTATTTTTTGTAAATTTTATTTTTTATGAAAAAACGGAGTGTTGGATTCTTATATAAAAATTACTGAATATCAAAACAATATTTTCTGTGAAATATTTTTAATTTTTGAAAAGCTTTTTGAGTCGAAACAAGATAAAATTAGTTTGAAGCCAATATCTACAATTTTTGAAAAGATATTTG
Organism: Eupeodes corollae; assembly: GCF_945859685.1. NCBI lineage: Eukaryota > Metazoa > Arthropoda > Insecta > Diptera > Syrphidae > Eupeodes > Eupeodes corollae. The sequence continues at coordinate 90,108,603 of NC_079147.1, forward strand.
AGTCGAAAATCAATTTTTACCAACTAATTATTTTTTTGTAGGTTTTTATATTTTGTAAAAAACCTGTCAATTCGATTTTACTCAACATTTTTCAGAATGTTAAAAACAATATTTCTTATAAGATAAGATAAGATAAATTTGAAGCCAAAATTTCAAGTTTTTGAAAAGATATTTGAATCGAAGTTCAATTTATACCAACTTTGAGTAATGTTATTTTTTGATTTTTATTTTTATAAAAAAACTGTCAATTCGATTTTTCTCAAATTTTTATCGGCTGTCGAAAACATTATTCTTCGTTGCACAAAATTGTCGTAAAATTTTGTAGGTGACAATTTTTTTTCAGTTTTTTTGATTTGTAAAAAAACCGTTAAATGGATTATTTTCTCAAAAAATATACTTCACATTACAATATATTATATACAATTTAATTCAAGTCTCTAGCGTTTTTGGTTCGTAAGATATTTAGGGTTAACCAAAATTGTCACCTTTCTTCAAACTGTTATAGTAAAAAAACCGCCCACCTTGAGATTCTTGAGATCTCTTTCTGCATCTTTCTGCCTTATTATCTGTATAACAAAATTTATTTGAAATCGATATCTCTTCTGGTCCTTGAGCTATGGACAACGAAAAAAACGTCGCGAACGTACGAACGTACGAACGTACGTACACACGCACGCACATACATCTTTCTAAAAATCTTTTATTTCGACTCTAGGGACCTTGAAACGTCGATATATGCCAAAATTTTCAATTTGACAAATCGAACCCATTACAATAACTTCCTATGGGAAATTAAAAAGAAATTAAAGATTTAAAGTCCTTATACGTTATGGACATTCATACAAGGTTATAATTCTTAAAAGAAGAAAAGTTTTGCTATAAAAAAGTCGAAATAAAGTGTTGTTTAAAAAATAGGCTGGAAAGAGCAAAAGCATTGCTCAGGCGTTAAGGTGATGGAAGGTACCGTAACATCATGTTTTCAGATGAGAAAATTTTCACCATTGAAGAAAAATACAATCGCCAAAATGACAAGGTGCTCGGAGTTCACAGGAGGCAAAAGATAAAATTGGTAGAGTCGAAAGGGGCCATCATCCAAGTTCAATCATGGTTTGGTGGGAGTGAGCATTTTTGTGAACAAGGTGTAAAAACAGAAGCAAAAAACTACCAAGAAGACGTTTTAGAGAAAGTGGTGAAACCACTCAACAATACTCTATTCAATTGGGTGTTCCAGCAGGACTCAGCTCCAGCCCACAAAGCCAAATCGACCCAATTGTGGCTGAAAAAGAATGTTCCTGAGTTCATCAAGGAATCAGATTGGCCCTCAGGCTGTCTCGATCTCAATCCTCTGGATTATTCTTTTTGAACAGAGCTAGAGCTGATGGCTTTCCACAGAGGACATCCGAATTTGAAAAGTCTGAAATTAAGCCTTGTCCGAGCAGTGTGGATTTTTCCTGAGGAAAAGGTGCGTGCTCTCTTAGACGATTGGCCGAAGCGACTCAAGGCCTGTGTTGAGGCTAAGGGGGGCCACTTCGAGTAGCAAGTCAAAAATATTATTTTTAATTCTATTTTATATCATACTTAATAAAATTTATAACATATTTGATATTTTTGTCTTCTTTATTTTCATAGAAAAATGTGTAACAGTATTCTTGGCACGACTGCGAAATATTTAAAAAAAATTAAATTGATTTTTTGGAAACTTGCGTTCTTTGAAATGTTATCATTCAACGGCAATAACTCAATAAGAGCGCTACAAACGTTTATAAAAAAAAACGTTAATAAAACTAAAACTGTTTTGGATATGAATAAAATTCTTTATTCCTATGAAAGTACGTTCAATGCTATTATATATGGAATTTGATTTCTTTTTGCATGGCCACCACGGGCACGCTTGCAGAAGTCCAGACGCTGAACCCAATTCTTGAGGGTTTTCAAGCATAAATCAGCCTATACTGCTGCAATTTCACGACGAAGTTTATCAATCGAACGATCCAGGCGGCCAACAGACTGGACCATTTCGTGAGATAACATGTTCTCAAAACTTGGTTTCCAATAAATTGATTGTGACATTAGTTGTGTGGCTTGTAACGCCGTCCTTTTGGAACCACATGTCCTCGAAGTCCATATCATCCAATTTGGTTACCATCGAACGGTAGCGATTCGCAATAACGTGGCGGTCTTGACCATCACGGAAAAAGTACGGCAAAATGACGCCACCGGTTCATAAACTACACCAAAACGTAGTTTTGATGCAATGATGACTCATGGAGTAAGTGTGGATTGCTGCCTGACTAATACCGCATATTTTGTCTGGCTATTCAGCCTCATTGCTTAAGATGATTTTTCGAAGAAAATCCGGATTATTTTCAAGTTGTTGCTCAGCTCAATAATTAACAAACATAATAACGCTTCTGCTGGTCAAGTAGCTTCAGTTCTTGTGTCATCTTGTAAGGATGTAGGCCAAGATCTTTTCGCAAAATTCTCCACAACGACGTCACAGAGATTCTCAACGCTTGAGAATGACGTGTGAGAGACACATTTGGGCTTTCTACAACTGAAGCAATGTTCTTGACACTACGGTCACTTCTTTGTTTTACTGTCACAAGAACATTTTGTACTGTGCCTGTGAATTCAAATTTGTTTACACTATACGCTTAATTGTTGATCTGCTTGGACGATTATGAAAAATATAAATTGGACATAGCGCTTCTATCGTTGAGGCCACTGTCTCCGAATTTCGATAGTATATTTTAATCATTTTAACTCGTTGTTGGCTCGTATAGCTTTCCAGCATGAAATGGCAAACCTTACTACAAAGAAATTTCAAAAGAGCGGCAAGAAATATGGCGTCGTTAATAACTTGCAAGAAAAAGATTGTCGTCTTCATTTCTTTTTAATGATTTAACATAATATTTGATTGATTGTTTGTCTCAAGTGAAATACTTTCAATAATTCTCAGTCTTTCGACATTTTCATGGGATTTAGGTGTCGAGTGTTCTTGCTTTCCTAAATCAATATTTTTTGGATGGATCAATTTATGATGTATTGCTTTAGGTCAATTTGAATTGTTTAATATTTTACCAGTCTTCAATGAAAAACAATGCGTTTGGTTTCTTAATTTAATCAAAAGGAAGGCATGTTTTAAAACGCAATAAAGCTTATTTAGAACGCCCTAATTTCTAGTCACAATTTTCAGAAAAACTTATAAATCAAATCGCATAACATTGCAGCGGAATAGTCGCAACTTAGTTTTAACGCTAAATATTTGATTTTAAATATTCTAAAGCACTTAATACGCGGTCTTTGTGATTCTGAAACGGCCCGACTCAGTTTCGCCACAAATAGAGACGCTAATCTCAAGGTTTTCGAAGTCTACTGGTTGTCCAAAAATATCGACTTAAAAGGATGGAAAAGGTCTAATGCTCATCCATTTAGTTTTTCCCGAATTGATCTTTAAACCCACCGTTCTCCTGCACCTGCGGAAACGAACCAAATACATTCTCTATTGACACTGCACATCTATTTCTGCCGTTCATGTCAATTTAATCTGTTTTCCTTATCGAAGTCTAAATCTGGACAGAAATTCAACTTTTAAGGAATTTGATGCTCTGTCTGACTCCATTGACAGAATTGCGGGCCATTATCCTCGTCCATTATAATCGTCATTGCGGGCGATTTCAATGTACACAATTCTTCTTGGCTTCGCTACTCTGACCAATCAATACCCGAAGGAAGGTATGTTACGGTCTTTGATGAGTTAAATTAATTTACTCAGCTTGTCAATGAGCCAACTCGAATCCCTGACATTGCAGGCCAATCCGCCAACACCCTAAGCTTGTTTCTTACCTCTGACCCTTATAAATAAACAATCAGTGTATTACCGTCTTTAGGCACATCAAACCATTGTCTGCTATCTGCAAAATTTCTCATGTCAAAAAACGCAGTTAAAGAAAAAACTCCTATGAGAACCGTTCAGCAATATGAGAACCACTGGGACAGACTCAATAAATTCTTCAGAAACTTTAACTAGTCACTATGCTTGCTCGATAGTGACATGGATTCCAGCACAGATATGTTTACAAATTTAATTCTTTGTGGAATGTTTGAACGCTAGTCCACAATGACACTCTCAATTTAAGCTCGATTGATAAAGCTAATTTAATTGCAGCTACCGGATAATGTCATGAGTCCTCCTGTTCTTGAGAGTGTTGTATTCATGGTTAATCTCAGCGCACAGTGGAACAAATCTTTACATCGTTTTGAAGAAAGTAAAGATTATTGCACTTGATATTTCAAAGCCATTTGATAAAGTTTGGCATCAAGCTCTCTTATCGAAAATGCGTGTCCTTTGGTATTGATGGATTTCTTTCTTGTTGGATTAGGAACTACCTTTCGAACAGTTTCAAATCGGAAATTCATAAAATAAATGCTGGTTTCCCATAGGGTTCTATTTTGTCTCCGACTCCCTTCGTTATATTCATAAACGATCTATTGTCTTCCACTTCTAATCCAATTATTCCCGCTTTTCATATTCGTTTTTAGATTAAAACCCTTGTTCTTTAAATGTGGAACTTCAACGGCAGCGTATGAGGTCAAAATCAACAGATGCCAAAAGTGACAGATGTCAAAAGTGACAGATGTCAAAAGTGACAGATATCAAAAAAGACAGATGTCAAAAGTGACAGATGTCAAAAGTGACAGATGTCAAAAAGACAGACGTTAAAAGTGACAGATGTCAATAGCGGTTTTTGACAAAATTGACAGCTTTGGAAAGTGACATGTTTAAAGATTTAAAACACTTTGCTGAATCCACTGTCCATTATTTTAAAATTGAAAATTGTAGTAGGCCTTGAAGTTCAAAATTTTCTATAAATATAACCATCGACCTCAGAAATTTCATTGCCAAAAAGTTTCGGGAGTGAAAACGTTAAATTTGAAATTAAAAAAAAAATGATTTCTTACCTTATAAGAAATTTATTAAAAAATGTGAGCAAAATTACCTTAAATAGAAAAAGTGAGAGGGAAGATATTGAAAAAGATAAAGGAGAATATGATCTTATTTTAAAATATTATATGAGCTTTTGGAAATTCTAAATTTCAAATAGTTTATTTTTTAATATGATAATATTTTCTTTGTAAAGTTAAAAAATTTATTTATTTTATTAATTAATTATTTAATTAATTAAATGATTCATTAGTTAAATAATTAATTAATTAATTAATAAATTAATAAATTAATTAATTAATTTATTTTTTATTTATTTATTTATTTATTTATTTATTTATTTATATATTTACTTATTTATTTATTTATTTTATGTGGTTTGGTAATTTATTTGTTTGATTTCAGTTTATATTTCTGAAATCAAACAAATAAATTACCAAACCACTGTCACTCACACTGCGCTCAGTAGCTCAAGTGTGACAAATCTCAAAAGTTACAGATGTCAAAAAAGACAGACGTCAAAAGTCACAGATGTCAAAAGTGACAGACGTCAAAATTGACCGATGTCATAATTGGCAGATGCCAAAAGTCACAGATGTCAATTTTGGTATTCAGAACTTTAAGGTATATCCTCTTAGACCCTTCACTATTTTCCTAACGCTAGGTCTTTGTCGGTAATGCAAAGGTATCGCTCCTAAAAAAAATGTCTTTGAATTAATTTATTTTCTAAGCTTAGTTACAAAATGTGTCAAAATTCGATCCTTATCCATTTCGAGCCATATCAGCTATAGTTTCATATTTTATAAATTTTTGTGTTTCTAATATTGATCTTCTTAAAATAATATCTGTTTTACTTACATCAAAAACTCATAACACATTAAAGCAGAAATCTCCAAAAGAGGCTATGTTAAATAAAATTGATAAATAAAACTGATTCAACAGTCAAATATGAGGAAAGCTTTAAGTACCAGAAGATAAGTTAGATGAAGTTGGTAAATAAGTGAAATGAAATGTAATTGGTCTAATAAATAATATTTATTTATAACATGATTGAATATTTTATCAATTTAATGTTTTATACACCAGAATGTTTTAAGCACCCTTAAGGAATTCCACAAATCTGTTAATCTATCTTTGGTCTTTTCAAACGGGGAAATGATCGCCGCCCACAACACAATCATCACGAAGATCTGCTTCTTGAAAAAAAAACGTAGCTAAGGGCGCAATGCAACGAAATATTGTCTCTAATTAATCATAATCATATCCTCTAGCACCAATCAATGAATCAAGTCGAGAGGGAATGAATTATGTTAAGATTATTTATTTATTAATGTGCGACTGATGAAATTTCGCGCGTTGGATAATTTATTATATTAATTAAAGAACAGATGTCGCCTGAGAATATTTACCCACAGAGAATTATTGTAGAGGATATCGGTATCAAAATTATAATTATTGTTATTTTATCGTCTACACATTATAAAAAAACCGATACAGTGATGAAAAAAATTATAAAAACAATAGTCCATCATTTTCAATACACAACTTACTCAGATTTGTTTTTCTTTAAAATAAGAACAAGATGGAAGTAGCAGTTTAATTTTGTATTTGACTAATTTCAGCGAACTTATAATAAAAAATAAATAAATAAATAATTAGCTTAAATAAAATTAAAATAGTATAAATAACAATAATTTAAATGAAATAATAAATGTGTATTTATATATACTTAGTTTTCAGACCTAATGCCGCATTCATAATCGGTTGAAGAATCGTCACCTGGATTAATTATATTTGAATACAAAATTGTGTCCTACATCAGGTAGTGAAAAAAGTATTCTTACTCAGCTCTTATGGCTTTTTCACACACTTTTCGTCAATCTTTAGGCGGGTTTTTTGAAAATACGTCCTCTGCTAATTTTTGAACATCTAATACCTTGAATGTTGTATTTCGTGAGCCTACTCTTGAGATCTGGATAATTGGGTGGTAAACGCAGAACCTCATTTCCCATGGGTTGTGTGTAGCTCGGTGCCGTTTTATTACCTCATACTATTCTAGTTTCAACATCTGAATGGTATGCGGAATACTGTTTTCGTTTAGCCATTGTATCATCTCGGATTTATTTTAAGCAGAAGTAATTTGTTTTTCTTATTATTTATTGGTGTAGGAGGAAAATCATAGAACATATAAATAAACAATAATCTCTTTTTTGTCAATTAATCCTAAGGCGCAGCTCGAAGGTAGTTTTTTATGTCTAACCCAATTACATTTTGCTTTAGACTTATTTTTTTTTTATTACAGGATGCACTGCACTTTGTCCCAATAATAAAAACAAAAATTATTAATTTTATCTTTTCGAAGTAAAGTTTACACCTAAACATTTGGTTTTTTTCTCTTACCGGAGATGAAATAGTTTTTCAGACATGAAGCTTTGAAAGGAAAATAAACCATGATCATGTCTTATTCAAAGAAAGCTCACTGTTTGTGTTTTAACCATTAGTGATTCAGTCATTATGGCTGAATCACAAACACGATTCGGCTTCGTCTGCGTTACTTTTGGCCTGCTTCAGTTTGCTTTGAATGACATTTGCATTGTGACATTTCTAAAATGACACTTCTGTCATTAGCAGTTGTTATTTTTTCTCAAAAGTTTGTTTTAGATTGTCGTGCAGTAAGAAATATTAATTTGGAGAACGAACAAATTAAAATCAAAGTGGAAGTAGCTTACACAGCCTATCGTTGGTATGTTCAGCTCAGGGAGCAAGAAGAAGAGCAGACTGATAGACGTTGGTGGGTCTGGGAGCTCAATCTTCGGAGAGATGAGGAAGAATTCTATGCTCTGAACTTTAACCAAATTAAGGATAAAGACCCAGAGCACTTCTTTAAAACAACAAAGATGTCTCCTAACGCATTTCAAATACTTCGCGCTCTTATTGGACCACATCTGGAGAAGACTAGTTGGAGAAAACCTATTGAACCAACTGCACGACTTGTCTTAACTCTGTTTTAAGTTGTTCAAATAAAAATGTTTATTTCTTTGTTTACAACATTTTTCTCCATGGTATTTGTCACAAGAAGTACCAAAGCAAGTCCTCGCGTGGATGTTTCGTATGGGATATTCAACAGCTGCGAACATAATTTTCTTCGTTGACAAGAATTTTGGCGTAGGAATACGCACTCTTTGGAGTAATCATCTCGTTGCAGTCGTCATTTCCACAATTAAAATCTTTTTGGCGACGGCGAATCTTCAGAGAAAAGCAAATATTTTCTTTGTTTACATTTTTTTACAGGTGTTGAGCTGTCAGACAAAGCAAATATTCAGAAAATTGACTTAGAGCTTCCGTTTGGGGTCAAATTACGTAACATTACGTTCTTTTCCTAACGATTGTCAAACGAAACGTGATGTCGAAGCTCCATTTTGATAGCATGCATTGAATTCCTATGGCTGATCTCGTAAACGTCAGGCGAGGCCGAAGCTGAATCGAGTTTGTGATTCAACCATTACTGCTTCAGAATGATTGCAGCAGCTTTATTGGCGCCATTTTTCTTTTTTCAGGGATATTTATTGTCTCTTTCAGAATTAAAGAGTTAATCAAAGAAATTAAAAGAGAAATGCGTAGTAGAATGGCCAACTGAATTGGTTCAAGCTACAATTTAACTGTTATTCTAATGTAAGGAACGATTTTTTTGTATGAAAATAGATGTTTTGAGTTTGTTGATTAGTTTGTCAGATATTTTGCTTAGATACTAAACAACATTTTTAAACGTCATCTATAATTTTAAATAGAGGCTGGAATGCTACCCACACTGATAACTTCCCATCCCGGCTGTCGATTTGTCTTGCTTAAAAGTTTGTCTTTATTTACTCGTATCAATTTTTACCAAATTTGCGTACTATTTTTTGTAGATTTTATTTTTTATGAAAAAACGGACTGTTGGATTTTTATATAAAAATTACTGAATATCGAAAACAATATTTTATGTGAAATAAAATAAGTTTGAAGCCAATATTTCAATATTTTGAAAAGATATTTAGTCGAAAATCAATTCTTACCAACTTTTGTTAATATTTTTTAGGTTCTTAATTTGTTTGTACAAGAACATTCAATTTGATTTTTTTCAAAATTTTACAGAATGTTAACAACAATATTTGTTGAAAGGTAAAAGTAGCTTAAAGCCAATATCTTCAATTTTTGAAAAGATATTTGAGTCGAAAATAAATTTTTAACCAACTTTTATAAATTTTTTTTAGGTTTTTATTTTTTGTAAAAAACTGTCAATTCGATTTTTCTCAAAATTTTATCAGATGTCAAAAACATTAGTCTTGTTTCACAAAATTCTTTTGGAAATCATATTTTAGTCGTAAAATTTTAGAGGTGACAAATTTTTTTAGTTTCAGTTTCAGCATCTTTCTGTCTTATTATCTGTAAAACAAAAATTATTTGATATCGATATCGATATAGCTATCTGGTTCTTGAGCAATGAACGACGAAACAAACGTAGCGAACGCATACAGATATCTTTCTAAAAATCTTTTACTTCGATTCTAGGAACTTTGAAACATCGAGAAATGTCAAAATTTTCAATTTGACAAATCGGACCCATTAAAATAACTTCCTATGGGAAGTTAATAAATATGGGTAGTGGATTACATTTTGAACGCGATGTGGTAGAAAAACTAAGACCAACTGGAAAGCCGATGGTTGAAATTGCAAAAACCTTAAACTGTTCCAAGAAAAAAGTATATAAAGCTCTACCATTAAAGCCCAAAAGAAAAAACAAGATGAAAAAAATGATAAACTGCTTAAATTTGAAAAAAAAAACCATTTCAAGATGAAGAAAAAGATAAACTGGTAAAATTAGTAAAATAAGTAAGAAGAAACCATTTTTTCTTTAAGAGAACTCAAAAATAAATTAATTGTATTAGAACAATAAGAAACCTATTAATAAGAGCAAATGTTTCTAGCATAAGTCCACGAAAAGTGTCGTTTTTGAGCAAGAAAAACATGCCTTTGCAAACAAACCCATCTTCTTAATTGAGTAACGTTTTGTGGTAGAATGAAAAGAAGATTAATTTGTTTTGTTCCGATTGAAAAATGTATTGTAAAGGGTTAGGAATTTAACCTAAAATACACAAAGAAGACAGTGAAACACGGTGGTGGAGTGCAATGATTTCGAGGTGCTTTTCAGTGTCTGTAGGGCCGATATTTTGGATCATAGATAAGATGTACGTTGTGGATTATGTCCACATCTTAAATTTAGTCATACTACTATTAACTGAAGAGGAGGTGCCAATTACATGGGAGCTTATGTGGGATAATAACCCGAAGCATTTTTCCCAATTGGCTAAAAAATACCTTCAACAAAGTGAATTTTACTCCAAACCCGTGAAGACATGTGCCAAATTGGTACCCTTATTAGAAATAAGGCACAATTAAGTTTTTCTTTTCTTTCTAGCTACAAAAAGATTACCTTACTTACTTACTGAATGTGGCGCTACAGTCCTGTGTGAACTAGGGCCTCACCCAACAAACTTCTCCATCTAGCTCGGTCCCTAGCTAGATGTCTCCAGTTTCGCGCTCCAAGTTGGGTGAGGTCACCTTCCACTTGTGCGCGCCACCTGATCCGCGGTCTTCCTCTACTGCGCTGTCCTGTGGGTGCGGATTCGAAGACTTTCCGGGCCGGAGCATTGGTTTCCATGCGCTCTACGTGACCCAGCCATCTTAGTCGTTGGACTTTTACTCTTCTTGCTAAGTCTACGTCGCTGTACAGCCCGTACAGTTCGTCGTTCCATCTTCTCCTCCACTCATCTTCGATGCATACGGGACCGTAGATCACACGAAGAACTTTTCTCTCGAAGCGACCCAAGGTGCTTTCATCCGCTTTTGTCATGGTCCATGCTTCTGCACCGTATAGCAGGACGGGGATGATAAGGGTCTTATATAGCAACACTTTGGTCCCTCGAGAGAGGACATTACTACTCAATTGCTTTCTTAGTCCAAAGAAACAGCGGTTAGCAAGAGTTATTCTGCGTTTGATCTCAGCGCTGGTGTTGTTTTCTGCGTTTACAGCGGAGCCTAGGTAGACGAAGTCCTTGACTACCTCAAAGGTACGTCTGTCGATTGTGACGTTTTGACCAAAACGTCGGTGTTGTATGTCCTTTCTAGACGACAGCATGTACTTTGTTTTGCCCTCATTAACCGTTAAACCCATTTTTGCCGCCTCTGCCTCAATACTCACAAAAGCCCCATTGACATCACGCTGAGTTCTTCCGATTATGTCAATGTCATCAGCATATGCCAGTAATTGGACAGACTTTTGAAAGATAGTGCCTCTAATGTTGACGTGTGAGCTCTGCACTATTCTTTCAAGCACGATGTTAAAAAAATCGCATGACAGCGCATCACCTTGTCTAAAACCTTTTTTGACATCAAAAGGTTCTGTTAAGTTGTTTCCAACCTTTATGGAGCAGCGTGAATTCTCCATGGTCATCCTGCACAAACGGACGAGTTTGGCAGGGATGCCAAAACTAGACATGGCTCTATACAGCTCGTCCCTGTAGATGCTGTCATATGCGGCCTTGAAATCGATGAAAAGATGGTGGGTGTCGATTTGGTGTTCTTGGGTTTTTTCCAGGATTTGCCGTAATGTGAATATTTGATCAGCTGTGGACTTTCCTGGTCTAAAACCACACTGATAAGGACCTATCAGGTTGTTGACGATGGGCTTTAGACGTTCACATATTATGGCAGAGAAGATTTTATAGGCGATGTTAAGTAGACTTATTCCTCTATAGTTGGTGCAGTTTAGAGGGTCTCCTTTTTTCAGGATCGGGCAAACAATACTGAGGTTCCATTCATCGGGCATGTTTTCTTCCGACCATATCTTACAGATAAGTTGGTGCATGCTCCTAACCAACTTATCTCCAGCTGCTTTAAAGAGCTCGGCATTCAAGCCATCTGCTCCAGCGGCTTTATTAGACTTCAACTTAGATATGGCAATCTTTACTTCGTCTAAGTCGGGAGGACGGGATTGTTGGCTTTCGTCGTCTATATCGAATGGGTCATCCTGCCTGACAGCGGGATTCAGTTCTTCGTCGCCGTTATACAGTCTGCAGAAGTGGTCCTTCCATATCCTCAGCATTGACTGCGGTTCCACTATGATGTTTCCACTTTCGTCTTTGCAGCCTTCGGTTCTAGGTTTATGTACCTGTGAATTTCGTTTCACCTGTTCATAAAACTTTCGAACCTCATTCCTGCTTTTATACCTCTCAACATCTTCGACCGCACGCTTCTCATGCCCTCTCTTTTTCCTTCTGAAAAGTCGGCGTTCCTCTCGCCTCTTCTGCTCATAGAGCTCACGAGCAGCTCTCGTCCTTTTATGTAGCGCCGCTTTGCGTGCCTGTTGTTTGGCTGCATTTGCCTTCCGACATTCCTCATCAAACCAGGGGTTCCTTGTTTGTGGCTGTTTGAAACCCAGCACATCAGAGGCGGCTTCTCTGATTGCATCTTGGCAATGTTGCCACTGGTTTTCGATACATTGTGTTGGCGGCAGAGAACTTCGAGAGAGGTTACTTGTCACTCGGTCGGAAAAGGATTTGGCGATCTCTGGCGATTGTAGCCGTTCGACGTTGTATCTTCTCCCAGCACCTCCCTGTTTTGCCTTGGGTCTGGAAATCCGAAGTGCTACCCTGGCTACAACGAGGTAGTGGTCCGAGTCGATGTTAGCTCCTCGGAAAGTTCGTACATCCATAATGCTGGAAGCGTGTCTGGCGTCGATCGCAATATGGTCAATCTGGTTGACGGTAGATTGATTTGGAGAAGTCCAAGTTCCTTTGTGGATGTTGAGGTGTGGAAAACGCGTACTGGCTACCATGACGTTTCGCCCCGCAGCAGAATCTATGAGCCTGAATCCATTGTCGGAAGTGTTGTCGTGCAGGCTGTTTTTCCCGATTATTCCACCAAAGATGTCTTCCCTTCCTAGCTTGGCATTAAAATCGCCCAGGACTATTTTAATATCGTAGCTAGGGCACTGCTCATATGTTTTGTCTAAGAGCTCCAAGAACATATCTTTGGTGTTGTCGTCTTTCTCTTCTGTCGCAGTTTTTCATCCTCTTTTTGCCCGGCCCATCCCATCGTATTTCCTGGATGGCGGTGATATCTGCTTTATATCGTTCTAGGGCCTCCGCTAATTCTTCGGCCGCACGTGGTCTGTTAAGGGACCTAACATTCCACGTGCATATCCGAAGTTCGTTGTCCTTTATTCGTTTGCGTTGGTTGTCAACAGTAAATCCGTCCGTATCCGAGGCTTGTTGGTGCTTCGCAACTTTGAAAGCTTTTACGTGGCCAGGAAGTCACCCCGACGCACAACCCCCAACCTGGAGGGCCAGATCCTAAGTATAACTCCAAGGATGGGGAGCCGGATAAAACCGCTCCTTACAGGCCTGGGCTCCGAATAAGTCGAAGAAGCCCTATAAGGTGTTTACTAAGTAGTTCAACCTTACTGGAACTGTAGACGCCACCGTTGATTCCATCTCGGGAATTCCTCCGCTGCCGTCTGGATAAGGAGAGGTGCCTTAGTGGAAACACCTCTCCCCACCTCTCTCGTTTGCTGCCCCCAACAACTTTCCACTGGGGTTGGAACCCAATCTCCAGTTGAGGTACTAGGCACCCGATGTTCACCACGTGGAGGTGAGAGTAGGAGTTGATAGACAGAGGTTGGTTTTAAGAAAAAACCTGTGGACGCTTGTGTCCTCTTGAATGCACATGTCTACCATTTGAACATCGAATAAAATTCTTTATTCCTATTAAAATACGCTCAATGCTATTATGTATGGAATTTGATTTCTTTTTGCATGGCCACCACGGGCACGCTTGCAGAAGTCCAGACGCTGAACCCAATTCTTGAGGGTTTTCAAGCATAAATCAGCCTATACTGCTGCAATTTCACGACGAAGTTCATCAATCGAACGATCCAGGCGGCCAACAGACTGGACCATTTCGTGAGATAACACGTTCTCAAAACTGGGTTTCCAATAAATTGATTGTGACATTAGTTGTGTGGCTTGTAACGCCGTCCTTTTGGAACCACATGTCCTCCAAGTCCATATCATCCAATTTGGTCCAAAAATATTTGGTTACCATTGAAGGGTAGCGATTCACAATAACATGCCGGGCTTGAGCATCACGGAAGAAGTACGGCAAAATAACGCCACCGGTTCATAAACTACACCAAAACGTAGTTTTGATGCAATGATGACTCATGGAGTAAGTGTGGATTGCGGCCTGACTAATACCGCATATTTTATCTGGCTCTTCAGCCAGAAATGAGCCTCATTGCTAAAGATGATTTTTCGAAGAAAATCCGGATAATTTTCAAGTTGTTGCTCAGCTCAATAATCAACGAACATAATAACGCTTCTGGTGGTCAAGTAGCTTCAGTTCTTGCGTCAATTTAATCTTTTAAGGATATGACCAAGATCTTTTCGCAAAATTCGCCACAATGACGTCACAGAGATGCTTAATGCTTGAGAATGACGTGTTAGAGACACATTTGGGCTTTCTGCAACTGAAGCAATATTCTTGACACTACGGGCACTTCTCTGTTTTACTGTCACAAGAACATTTTGTACTGTGCCTGTGAATTCAAATTTGTTTACACTATACGCTTAATTGTTGATCTGCTTGGACGATTATCGTTGAGGCCACTGTCTCCGAATTTCGATAGTATATTTTAATCATTTTAACTCGTTGTTGGCTCGTATAGCTTTCCAGCATGAAATGGCAAACCTTACTACAAAGAAATTTCAAAAGAGCGGCAAGAAATATGGCGTCGTTAATAACTTGCAAGAAAAAGATTGTCGTCTTCATTTCTTTTTAATGATTTAACATAATATTTGATTGATTGTTTGTCTCAAGTGAAATACTTTCAATAATTCTCAGTCTTTCGACATTTTCATGGGATTTAGGTGTCGAGTGTTCTTGCTTTCCTAAATCAATATTTTTTGGATGGATCAATTTATGATGTATTGCTTTAGGTCAATTTGAATTGTTTAATATTTTACCAGTCTTCAATGAAAAACAATGCGTATGGTTTCTTAATTTAATTTAAAGGAAGGCATGTTTTAAAACGTAATAAAGATTATTTAGAACGCCCTAATTTCTAGTCGCAATTTTCAGAAAAACTTATAAATCAAATCGCATAACATTGCAGCGGAATAGTCGCAACTTAGTTTTAACGCTAAATATTTGATTTTAAATATTCTAAAGCACTTAAAACGCAGTCTTTGTGATTCTGAAACGGCCCGACTCAGTTTCGCCACAAATAGAGACGCTAATCTCAAGGTTTTGGAAGTCTACTGGTTGTCCAAAAATATCGACTTAAAAGGATGGAAAAGGTCTAATGCTCATCCATTTAGTTTTTCCCGAATTGATCTTTAAACCCACCGTTCTCCTGCACCTGCGGAAACGAACCAAATATACATTCTCTATTGACACTGCACATCTATTTCTGCCGTTCATGTCAATTTAATCTGTTTTCCTTATCGAAGTCTAAATCTGGACAGAAATTCAACTTTTAACGAATTTGATGCTCTGTCTGACTCCATTGAAAGAATTGTGGGCCATTATCCTCGTCCATTATAATCGTCATTGCGGGCGACTTAAATGTACACAATTCTTCTTGGCTTCGCTATTCTGACCAATCAATACCCGAAGGAAGGTATGTTAAGGTATTTCATGAGTTAAATCAATTAACTCAGCTTGTCAAATCGCTGACGTTGCAGGTCTATCCGCCAACACCCTAAGAGTGAATTACCGCCTTTAGGCACATCAAACCATTCTATGGTATCTGCAAATGTCTCATGTCAAAAAACGCAGTTGAAGAAAAAACTCCTATAAGAACCGTTTAGAAATATGAAAAATTGAACGGTAGTTCACAATGACACTCCCAATTTAAGCTCGATTGATAAAGCCAATTTAATTGCAGCTACCGGATAATGTCATGAGTCCTCCTGTTCTTGAGAGTGTTGTATTCATGGTTAATCTCAGCGCACAGTGGAACAAATCTTTACATCGTTTTGAAGAAAGTAAAGATTATTGCACTTGATATTTCAAAGCCATGTGATAAAGTTTGGCATCAAGCTCTCTTATCGAAAATGCGTGTCCTTTGGTATTGATGGATTTCTTTCTTGTTGGATTAGGAACTACCTTTCGAACAGTTTCAAATCGGAAATTCATAAAATAAATGCTGGTTTCCCATAGGGTTCTATTTTGTCTCCGACTCCCTTCGTTATATTCATAAACGATCTATTGTCTTCCACTTCTAATCCAATTATTCCCGCTTTTCATATTCGTTTTTAGATTAAAACCCTTGTTCTTTAAATGTGGAACTTCAACGGCAGCGTATGAGGTCAAAATCAACAGATGCCAAAAGTGACAGATGTCAAAAGTGACAGATGTCAAAAGTGACAGATATCAAAAAAGACAGATGTCAAAAGTGACAGATGTCAAAAGTGACAGATGTCAAAAAGACAGACGTTAAAAGTGACAGATGTCAATAGCGGTTTTTGACAAAATTGACAGCTTTGAAAAGTGACATGTTTAAAGATTTAAAACACTTTGCTGAATCCACTGTCCATTATTTTAAAATTGAAAATTGTAGTAGGCCTTGAAGTTCAAAATTTTCTATAAATATAACCATCGACCTCAGAAATTTCATTGCCAAAAAGTTTCGGGAGTGAAAACGTTAAATTTGAAATTAAAAAAAAAAAATGATTTCTTACCTTATAAGAAATTTATTAAAAAATGTGAGCAAAATTACCTTAAATAGAAAAAGTGAGAGGGAAGAAATTGAAAAAGATAAAGGAGAATATGATCTTATTTTAAAATATTATATGAGCTTTTGGAAATTCTAAATTTCAAATAGTTTATTTTTTAATATGATAATATTTTCTTTGTAAAGTTAAAAAATGTATTTATTTTATTAATTTATTAATTAATTATTTAATTAATTAAATGATTCATTAGTTAAATAATTAATTAATTAATTAATAAATTAATTAATTAATTTATTTTTTTATTTATTTATTTATTTATTTATATATTTACTTATTTATTTATTTATTTTATGTGGTTTGGTAATTTATTTGTTTGATTTCAGTTTATATTTCTGAAATCAAACAAATAAATTACCAAACCACTGTCACTCACACTGCGCTCAGTAGCTCAAGTGTGACAAATCTTAAAAGTTACAGATGTCAAAAGTGACAGATGTCAAAAAAGACAGACGTCAAAAGTCACAGATGTCAAAAGTGACAGACGTCAAAATTGACCGATGTCATAATTGGCAGATGCCAAAAGTCACAGATGTCAATTTTGGTATTCAGAACTTTAAGGTATATCCTCTTAGACCCTTCACTATTTTCCTAACGCTAGGTCTTTGTCGGTAATGCAAAAGTATCGCTCCTAAAAAAAATGTCTTTGAATTAATTTATTTTCTAAGCTTAGTTACAAAATGTGTCAAAATTCGATCCTTATCCATTTCGAGCCATATCAGCTATAGTTTCATATTTTATAAATTTTTGTGTTTCTAATATTGATCTTCTTAAAATAATATCTGTTTTACTTACATCAAAAACTCATAACACATTAAAGCAGAAATCTCCAAAAGAGGCTATGTTAAATAAAATTGATAAATAAAACTGATTCAACAGTCAAATATGAGGAAAGCTTTAAGTACCAGAAGATAAGTTAGATGAAGTTGGTAAATAAGTGAAATGAAATGTAATTGGTCTAATAAATAATATTTATTTATAACATGATTGAATATTTTATCAATTTAATGTTTTATACACCAGAATGTTTTAAGCACCCTTAAGGAATTCCACAAATCTGTTAATCTATCTTTGGTCTTTTCAAACGGGGAAATGATCGCCGCCCACAACACAATCATCACGAAGATCTGCTTCTTGAAAAAAAACGTAGCTAAGGGCGCAATGCAACGAAATATTGTCTCTAATTAATCATAATCATAATCATATCCTCTAGCACCAATCAACGAATCAAGTCGAGAGGGAATGAATTATGTTAAGATTATTTATATATTAATGTGCGACTGATGAAATTTCGCGGGTTGGATAATTTATCATATTAATCATTACACATTAAAGAACAGATGACACCTGAGAATATTTACCCATAGAGAATTATTGTAGAAGATATCGGATTCAAAATTATAATTATTGTTATTTTATCGTCTACACATAATAAAAAAACCGATACAGTGATGAAAAAAATTATAAAAACAATAGTCCATCATTTTCAATACACAACTTACTCAGATTTGTTTTTCTTTAAAATAAGAACAAGATGGAAGTAGGAGTTTAATTTTGTATTTGACTAATTTCAGCGAACTTATAATAAAAAATAAATAAATAAATAATTAGCTTAAATAAAATTAAAATAGTATAAATAACAATAATTTAATTGAAATAATAAATGTGTATTTATATATACTTAGTTTTCAGACCTAATGCCGCATTCATAATCGGTTGAAGAATCGTCACCTGGATTAATTATATTTGAATACAAAATTGTGTCCTACATCAGGTAGTGAAAAAAGTATTCTTACTCAGCTCTTATGGCTTTTTCACACACTTTTCGTCAATCTTTAGGCGGGTTTTTTGAAAATACGTCCTCTGCTAATTTTTGAACATCTAATACCTTGAATGTTGTATTTCGTGAGCCTACTCTTGAGATCTGGATAATTGGGTGGTAAACGCAGAACCTCATTTCCCATGGGTTGGTTGTAGCTCGGTGCCGTTTTATTACCTCATACTATTCTAGTTTCAACATTTGAATGGTATGCGGAATATTTTTTCGGTTAGCCATTGTATCATCCCGGATTTATTTCTAGCAGAAGTAATTTGTTTTTCTTATAATTTATTGCTGTACGAGGTGTTGTCCATTAATATAACTGAAGGTTCCTTCAAGTTGTTCAAACTTGTTCCTGAAGTTCATGTCGTCGTGATAGTCTCCAATTTTTGTTTCAGATTTGAATAAAAGTAATGAGGTTTTTCACGAAACCTTTCTCACCACCTAAATGCGCCATTATTAGTTTCTGTCCATTTGAAATTGTGGTCTTCAACCATCAGGACAAGCCCGTGGTCTTGTATGCTATGAATATAGCTTTTGTTTGAATACATTTATTTTAATTCCCGAATTTATAGATACAGATACTTCACTCTTATGAGTTCAATATCAATTCTTTCGCAGAAAACTTTCCATTTGATTTTTTAAATATAAACTCAATGCCCCATAACCTTTCTGTTGCAAAACCAAAAATCATAGAACATAGAAATAAACAATAATATCTTTTTTGTCAATTAATCCTAAGGCGCAGCTCGAAGGTAGTTTTTTATGTCTAACCCAATTACATTTTGCTTTAGACTTATTTTTTTTTATTACAGGATGCACTGCACTTTGTCCCAATAATAAAAACAAAAATTATTAATTTTATCTTTTTGAAGTAAAGTTTACACCTAAACATTTGGTTTTTTTCTCTTACCGGAGATGGAATAGTTTTTCAGACATCAAGCTTTGAAAGGAAAATAAACCATGATCATGTCTTATTCAAAGAAAGCTCACTGTTTGTGTTTTAACCATTAGTGCTTCAGTCATTATGGCTGAAGCACAAACACGATTCGGCTTCGTCTGCGTTACTTTTGGCCTGCTTCAGTTTGCTTTGAATGACATTTGCATTGTGACATTTCTAAAATGACACTTCTGTCATTAGCAGTTGTTATTTTTTCTCAAAAGTTTGTTTTAGATTGTCGTGCAGTAAGAAATATTAATTTGGAGAACGAACAAATTAAAATCATCGTGGAAGTAGCTTACACAGCCTATCGTTGGTATGTTCAGCTCAGGGAGCAAGAAGAAGAGCAGACTGATAGACGTTGGTGGGTCTGGGAGCTCAATCTTCGGAGAGACGATTAAGAATTCTATGCTCTGAACTTTAACCAAATTAAGGATAAAGACCCAGAGCACTTCTTTAAAACAACAAAGATGTCTCCTAACGCATTTCAAATACTTCGCGCTCTTATTGGACCACATCTGGAGAAGACTAGTTGGAGAAAACCTATTGAATTAAGTGCACGACTTTTCTTAACTTAACTTAACTTAACGCTTAGCCATGTTCAGCATAAACTCCTCATCCACATCGCGCTCAGGAGGAGCTGCCGAGCTCAACTGGGCTGAAACGGTCCCATTGAACCCTCCAGAAAGGATTTAAAATCATCTTCCGCCCTATCGCTTTGAGGATCTCGCTCTCTTTGGAGTAATCATCTCGTTGCAGTCGTCATTTCCACAATTAAAATCTTTTTGGCGACGGCGAATCTTCAGAGAAAAGCAAATATTTTCTTTGTTTACATTTTTTTTACAGCAGTAAAGCTTCCGTTTGGGGTCACATTGTGTAACATTACGTTCTTTTCCTAAAGATTGTCAAACGAAACGTGATGTCGAAGCTCCATTTTGATAGCATGCATTGAATTCCTATGGTTAACGTCAGGTGAAGCCGAAGCTGAATTGTGTTTGTGATTCAGCCATTACAGCTTCAGAGCTGAAGCAGCAGCTTCATTGGCGCCAATTAAAGAGTAAATCAGAGAAATTGAAAGAGAAATGCGCAGTAGGCCAACTGAATTGGTTCAAGCTATACTTTAACTGTTATTCTAATGTGAGGATCGATTTTTTGGTATGAAAATAGACATTTTGAGTTTGTCAGATATTTTGTTTAGATACTAAACAACATTTTTAAACGTCATCTATAATTTTAAAAAGAAGCTGGGATGCGACCCACACTGATAACTTCCCATCCCGGCTGTGGATTTGTCTTGCTTAAAAGTTTGTCTTTATGTGCTCGTATCAATTTTTACCAAATTTGCGTACTATTTTTTGTAGATTTTATTTTTTATGAAAAAAACGGACTGTTGGATTTGTATATAAAAATTACTGAATATCGAAAACAATATTTTATGTGAAATAAAATAAGTTTGAAGCCAATATTTCAATATTTTGAAAAGATATTTAGTCGAAAATCAATTCTTACCAACTTTTGTTAATATTTTTTAGGTTCTTAATTTGTTTGTACAAGAACATTCAATTTGATTTTTTTCAAAATTTTACAGAATGTTAACAACAATATTTGTTGAAAGGTAAAAGTAGCTTAAAGCCAATATCTTCAATTTTTGAAAAGATATTTGAGTCGAAAATAAATTTTTAACCAACTTTTATAAATTTTTTTTAGGTTTTTATTTTTTGTAAAAAACTGTCAATTCGATTTTTCTCAAAATTTTATCAGATGTCAAAAACATTAGTCTTGTTTCACAAAATTCTTTTGGAAATCATATTTTAGTCGTAAAATTTTAGAGGTGACAAATTTTTTTAGTTTCAGTTTCAGCAACTTTCTGTCTTATTATCTGTAAAACAAAAATTATTTGAAATCGATATCGATATATCTGGTTCTTGAGCAATGAACGACGAAACAAACGTAGCGAACGCATACAGATATCTTTCTAAAAATCTTTTACTTCGATTCTAGGAACTTTGAAACATCGAGAAATGTCAAAATTTTCAATTTGACAAATCGGACCCATTAAAATAACTTCCTATGGGAAGTTAATAAATATGGGTAGTGGATTACATTTTGAACGCGATGTGGTAGAACGACTAAGACAAACTGGAAAGCCGATGGTTGAAATTGCAAAGACCTTAAATTGTTCCAAGAAAAAAGTATATAAAGCTCTACCATTAAAGCCCAAAAGAAAAAACAAGATGAAAAAAATGATAAACTGCTTAAATTTGAAGAAACCATTTCAAGATGAAGAAAAAGATAAACTGGTAAAATTAGTAAAATAAGTAAGAAGAAACCATTTTTTCTTTAAGAGAACTCAAAAATAAATTAATTGTATTAGAACAATAAGAAACCTATTAATAAAAGCAAATGTTTCTAGTATAAGTCCACGAAAAGTGTCGTTTTTGAGCAAGAAAAACATGCCTTTGCAAACAAACCCATCTTCTTAATTGAGTAACGTTTTGTGGTAGAATGAAAAGAAGATTAATTTGTTTTGTTCCGATTGAAAAATGTATTGTAAAGGGTTAGGAATTTAACCTAAAATACACAAAGAAGACAGTGAAACACGGTGGTGGAGTGCAATGATTTCGAGGTGCTTTTCAGTGTCTGTAGGGCCGATATTTTGGATCATAGATAAGATGTACGTTGTGGATTATGTCCACATCTTAAATTTAGTCATACTACTATTAACTGAAGAGGAGGTGCCAATTACATGGGAGCTTATGTGGGATAGTAACCCGAAGCATTTTTCCCAATTGGCTAAAAAATACCTTCAACAAAGTGAATTTTACTCCAAACCCGTGAAGACATGTGCCAAATTGGTACCCTTATTAGAAATAAGGCTACCATTGCACAAACTTAACTTTTACAATTAAGTTTTTCTTTTCTTTCTCGCTACAAAAAGATTACCTTACTTACTTACTGAATGTGGCGCTACAGTCCTGTGTGAACTAGGGCCTCACCCAACAAACTTCTCCATCTAGCTCGGTCCCTAGCTAGATGTCTCCAGTTTCGCGCTCCAAGTTGGGTGAGGTCACCTTCCACTTGTGCGCGCCACCTGATCCGCGGTCTTCCTCTACTGCGCTGTCCAGTGGGTGCGGATTCGAAGACTTTCCGAAGACTTTCCGAAGACGTAGACGAAGTCCTTGACTACCTCAAAGGTACGTCTGTCGATTGTGACGTTTTGACCAAAACGTCGGTGTTGTATGTCCTTTCTAGACGACAGCATGTACTTTGTTTTGCCCTCATTAACCGTTAAACCCATTTTTGCCGCCTCTGCCTCAATACTCACAAAAGCCCCATTGACATCACGCTGAGTTCTTCCGATTATGTCAATGTCATCAGCATATGCCAGTAATTGGACAGACTTTTGAAAGATAGTGCCTCTAATGTTGACGTGTGAGCTCTGCACTATTCTTTCAAGCACGATGTTAAAAAAATCGCATGACAGCGCATCACCTTGTCTAAAACCTTTTTTGACATCAAAAGGTTCTGTTAAGTTGTTTCCAACCTTTATGGAGCAGCGTGAATTCTCCATGGTCATCCTGCACAAACGGACGAGTTTGGCAGGGATGCCAAAACTAGACATGGCTCTATACAGCTCGTCCCTGTAGATGCTGTCATATGCGGCCTTGAAATCGATGAAAAGATGGTGGGTGTCGATTTGGTGTTCTTGGGTTTTTTCCAGGATTTGCTGGTCTAAAACCACACTGATAAGGACCTATCAGGTTGTTGACGATGGGCTTTAGACGTTCACATATTATGGCAGAGAAGATTTTATAGGCGATGTTAAGTAGACTTATTCCTCTATAGTTGGTGCAGTTTAGAGGGTCTCCTTTTTTCAGGATCGGGCAAACAATACTGAGGTTCCATTCATCGGGCATGTTTTCTTCCGACCATATCTTACAGATAAGTTGGTGCATGCTCCTAACCAACTTATCTCCAGCTGCTTTAAAGAGCTCGGCATTCAAGCCATCTGCTCCAGCGGCTTTATTAGACTTCAACTTAGATATGGCAATCTTTACTTCGTCTAAGTCGGGAGGACGGGATTGTTGGCTTTCGTCGTCTATATCGAATCCTGCCTGACAGCGGGATTCAGTTCTTCGTCGCCGTTATACAGTCTGCAGAAGTGGTCCTTCCATATCCTCAGCATTGACAGCGGTTCCACTATGATGTTTCCACTTTCGTCTTTGCAGCCTTCGGTTCTAGGTTTATGTACCTGTGAATTTCGTTTCACCTGTTCATAAAACTTTCGAACCTCATTCCTGCTTTTATACCTCTCAACATCTTCGACCGCACGCTTCTCATGCCCTCTCTTTTTCCTTCTGAAAAGTCGGCGTTCCTCTCGCCTCTTCTGCTCATAGAGCTCACGAGCAGCTCTCGTCCTTTTATGTAGTGCCTGTTGTTTGGCTGCATTTGCCTGCCGACATTCCTCATCAAACCAGGGGTTCCTTGTTTGTGGCTGTTTGAAGTGCTACCCTGGCTACAACGAGGTAGTGGTCCGAGTCGATGTTAGCTCCTCGGAAAGTTCGTACATCCATAATGCTGGAAGCGTGTCTGGCGTCGATCGCAATATGGTCAATCTGGTTGACGGTAGATTGATTTGGAGAAGTCCAAGTTCCTTTGTGGATGTTGAGGTGTGGAAAACGCGTACTGGCTACCATGACGTTTCGCCCCGCAGCAAAATCTATGAGCCTGAATCCATTGTCGGAAGTGTTGTCGTGCAGGCTGTTTTTCCCGATTATTCCACCAAAGATGTCTTCCCTTCCTAGCTTGGCATTAAAATCGCCCAGGACTATTTTAATATCTTAGCTAGGGCACTGCTTATATGTTTTGTCTAAGAGCTCGAAGAACATATCTTTGGTGTTGTCGTCTTTCTCTTCTGTGGGGGCGTGCGCGCATATCAGGCTAATGTTGCCGAATTTAGCCTTGATGCGTATAGTCATGAGGCGCTCATTGATGACGAATCCGCATCCAAATAAGCGCTGTTGGTTTTCGTGGTAGCAGTCACCATAGTAAATATCGCAGTTTTTCATCCTCTTTTTGCCCGGCCCATCCCATCGTATTTCCTGGATGGCGGTGATATCTGCTTTATATCGTTCTAGGGCCTCCGCTAATTCTTCGGCCGCACGTGGTCTGTTAAGGGACCTAACATTCCACGTGCATATCCGAAGTTCGTTGTCCTTTATTCGTTTGCGTTGGTTGTCAACAGTAAATCCGTCCGTATCCGAGGCTTGTTGGTGCTTCGCAACTTTGAAAGCTTTTACGTGGCCAGGAAGTCACCCCGACGCACAACCCCCAACCTGGAGGGCCAGATCCTAAGTATAAATCCAAGGATGGGGAGCCGGATAAAACCGCTCCTTACAGGCCTGGGCTCCGAATAAGTCGAAGAAGCCCTATAAGGTGTTTACTAAGTAGTTCAACCTTACTGGAACTGTAGACGCCACCGTTGATTCCATCTCGGGAATTCCTCCGCTGCCGTCTGGATAAGGAGAGGTGCATTAGTGGAAACACCTCTCCCCACTTCTCTCGTTTGCTGCCCCCAACAACTTTCCACTGGGGTTGGAACCCAATCTCCAGTTGAGGTACTAGGCACCCGATGTTCACCACGTGGAGGTGAGAGTAGGAGTTGATAGACAGAGGTTGGTTTTAAGAAAAAACCTGTGGACGCTTGTGTCCTCTTGAATGCACATGTCTACCATTTGAACATCGAATAAAATTCTTTATTCCTATTAAAATACGTTCAATGCTATTATGTATGGAATTTGATTTCTTTTTGCATGGCCACCACGGGCACGCTTGCAGAAGTCCAGACGCTGAACCCAATTCTTGAGGGTTTTCAAGCATAAATGAGCCTATACTGCAGCAATTTCACGACGAAGTTCATCAATCGAACGATCCAGGCGGCCAACAGACTGGACCATTTCGTGAGATAACACGTTCTCAAAACTGGGTTTCCAATAAATTGATTGTGACATTAGTTGTGTGGCTTGTAACGCCGTCCTTTTGGAACCACATGTCCTCCAAGTCCATATCATCCAATTTGGGCCAAAAATATTTGGTTACCATTGAACGGTAGCGAATCACAGTAACGTGCCGGTCTTGAGCATCACGGAAGAAGTACGGCAAAATAACGCCACCGGTTCATAAACTACACCAAAACGTAGTTTTGATGCAATGATGACTCATGGAGTAAGTGTGGATTGCGGCCTGACTAATACCGCATATTTTGTCTGGCTCTTCAGCCAGAAATGAGCCTCATTGCTAAAGATGATTTTTCGAAGAAAATCCGGATAATTTTCAAGTTGTTGCTCAGCTCAATAATCAACGAACATAATAACGCTTCTGGTGGTCAAGTAGCTTCAGTTCTTGCGTCAATTTAATCTTTTAAGGATATGACCAAGATCTTTTCGCAAAATTCGCCACAATGACGTCACAGAGATGCTTAATGCTTGAGAATGACGTGTTAGAGACACATTTGGGCTTTCTGCAACTGAAGCAATATTCTTGACACTACGGGCACTTCTCTGTTTTACTGTCACAAGAACATTTTGTACTGTGCCTGTGAATTCAAATTTGTTTACACTTACGCTTAATTGTTGATCTGCTTGGACGATTATGAAAAATATAAATTGGACATAGCGCTTCTATCGTTGAGGCCACTGTCTCCGAATTTCGATAGTATATTTTAATCATTTTAACTCGTTGTTGGCTCGTATAGCTTTCCAGCATGAAATGGCAAACCTTACTACAAAGAAATTTCAAAAGAGCGGCAAGAAATATGGCGTCGTTAATAACTTGCAAGAAAAAGATTGTCGTCTTCATTTCTTTTTAATGATTTAACATAATATTTGATTGATTGTTTGTCTCAAGTGAAATACTTTCAATAATTCTCAGTCTTTCGACATTTTCATGGGATTTAGGTGTCGAGTGTTCTTGCTTTCCTAAATCAATATTTTTTGGATGGATCAATTTATGATGTATTGCTTTAGGTCAATTTGAATTGTTTAATATTTTACCAGTCTTAATTTAATCAAAAGGAAGGCATGTTTTAAAACGTAATAAAGATTATTTAGAACGCCCTAATTTCTAGTCACAATTTTCAGAAAAACTTATAAATCAAATCGCATAACATTGCAGCGGAATAGTCGCAACTTAGTTTTAACGCTAAATATTTGATTTTAAATATTCTAAAGCACTTAAAACGCAGTCTTTGTGATTCTGAAACGGCCCGACTCAGTTTCGCCACAAATAGAGACGCTAATCTCAAGGTTTTCGAAGTCTACTGGTTGTCCAAAAATATCGACTTAAAAGGATGGAAAAGGTCTAATGCTCATCCATTTAGTTTTTCCCGAATTGATCTTTAAACCCACCGTTCTCCTGCACCTGCGGAAACGAACCAAATACATTCTCTATTGACACTGCACATCTATTTCTGCCGTTCATGTCAATTTAATCTGTTTTCCTTATCGAAGTCTAAATCTGGACAGAAATTCAACTTTTAACGAATTTGATGCTCTGTCTGACTCCATTGACAGAATTGCGGGCCATTATCCTCGTCCATTATAATCGTCATTGCGGGCGATTTCAATGTACACAATTCTTCTTGACTTCGCTACTCTGACCAATCAATACCCGAAGGAAGGTATGTTACGGTCTTTGATGAGTTAAATTAATTTACTCAGCTTGTCAATGAGCCAACTCGAATCCCTGACATTGCAGGCCAATCCGCCAACACCCTAAGCTTGTTTCTTACCTCTGACCCTTATAAATAAACAATCAGTGTATTACCGTCTTTAGGCACATCAAACCATTGTCTGCTATCTGCAAAATTTCTCATGTCAAAAAACGCAGTTAAAGAAAAAACTCCTATGAGAACCGTTCAGCAATATGAGAACCACTGGGACAGACTCAATAAATTCTTCAGAAACTTTAACTAGTCACTATGCTTGCTCGATAGTGACATGGATTCCAGCACAGATATGTTTACAAATTTAATTCTTTGTGGAATGTTTGAACGCTAGTCCACAATGACACTCTCAATTTAAGCTCGATTGATAAAGCTAATTTAATTGCAGCTACCGGATAATGTCATGAGTCCTACTGTTCTTGAGAGTGTTGTATTCATGGTTAATCTCAGCGCACAGTGGAACAAATCTTTACATCGTTTTGAAGAAAGTAAAGATTATTGCACTTGATATTTCAAAGCCATTTGATAAAGTTTGGCATCAAGCTCTCTTATCGAAAATGCGTGTCCTTTGGTATTGATGGATTTCTTTCTTGTTGGATTAGGAACTACCTTTCGAACAGTTTCAAATCGGAAATTCATAAAATAAATGCTGGTTTCCCATAGGGTTCTATTTTGTCTCCGACTCCCTTCGTTATATTCATAAACGATCTATTGTCTTCCACTTCTAATCCAATTATTCCCGCTTTTCATATTCGTTTTTAGATTAAAACCCTTGTTCTTTAAATGTGGAACTTCAACGGCAGCGTATGAGGTCAAAATCAACAGATGCCAAAAGTGACAGATGTCAAAAGTGACAGATGTCAAAAGTGACAGATATCAAAAAAGACAGATGTCAAAAGTGACAGATGTCAAAAGTAACAGATGTCAAAAGTGACAGATGTCAAAAAGACAGACGTTAAAAGTGACAGATGCGGATAGCGGTTTTTGACAAAATTGACAGCTTTGAAAAGTGACATGTTTAAAGATTTAAAACACTTTGCTGAATCCACTGTCCATTATTTTAAAATTGAAAATTGTAGTAGGCCTTGAAGTTCAAAATTTTCTATAAATATAACCATCGACCTCAGAAATTTCATTGCCAAAAAGTTTCGGGAGTGAAAACGTTAAATTTGAAATTAAAAAAAAAAATGATTTCTTACCTTATAAGAAATTTATTAAAAAATGTGAGCAAAATTACCTTAAATAGAAAAAGTGAGAGGGAAGAAATTGAAAAAGATAAAGGAGAATATGATCTTATTTTAAAATATTATATGAGCTTTTGGAAATTCTAAATTTCAAATAGTTTATTTTTTAATATGATAATATTTTCTTTGTAAAGTTCAAAAACTTATTTATTTTATTAATTTATTAATTAATTATTTAATTAATTAAATGATTCATTAGTTAAATAATTAATTAATTAATTAATTTTTTTATTTATTTATTTATTTATTTATTTATTTATTTATTTATATATTTACTTATTTATTTATTTATTTTATGTGGTTTGGTAATTTATTTGTTTGATTTCAGTTTATATTTCTGAAATCAAACAAATAAATTACCAAACCACTGTCACTCACACTGCGCTCAGTAGCTCAAGTGTGACAAATCTCAAAAGTTACAGATGTCAAAAGTGACAGATGTCAAAAAAGACAGACGTCAAAAGTCACAGATGTCAAAAGTGACAGACGTCAAAATTGACCGATGTCATAATTGGCAGATGCCAAAAGTCACAGATGTCAATTTTGGTATTCAGAACTTTAAGGTATATCCTCTTAGACCCTTCACTATTTTCCTAACGCTAGGTCTTTGTCGGTAATGCAAAAGTATCGCTCCTAAAAAAAATGTCTTTGAATGAATTTATTTTCTAAGCTTAGTTACAAAATGTGTCAAAATTCGATCCTTATCCATTTCGAGCCATATCAGCTATAGTTTGATATTTTATAAATTTTTGTGTTTCTAATATTGATCTTCTTAAAATAATATCTGTTTTACTTACATCAAAAACTCATAACACATTAAAGCAGAAATCTCCAAAAGAGGCTATGTTAAATAAAATTGATAAATAAAACTGATTCAACAGTCAAATATGAGGAAAGCTTTAAGTACCAGAAGATAAGTTAGATGAAGTTGGTAAATAAGTGAAATGAAATGTAATTGGTCTAATAAATAATATTTATTTATAACATGATTAAATATTTTATCAATTTAATGTTTTATACACCAGAATGTTTTAAGCACCCTTAAGGAATTCCACAAATCTGTTAATCTATCTTTGGTCTTTTCAAACGGGGAAATGATCGCCGCCCACAACACAATCATCACGAAGATCTGCTTCTTGAAAAAAAACGTAGCTAAGGGCGCAATGCAACGAAATATTGTCTCTAATTAATCATAATCATAATCATATCCTCTAGCACCAATCAACGAATCAAGTCGAGAGGGAATGAATTATGTTAAGATTATTTATTTATTAATGTGCGACTGCGTTGGATAATTTATTATATTAATTAAAGAACAGATGTCGCCTGAGAATATTTACCCACAGAGAATTATTGTAGAGGATATCGGTATCAAAATTATAATTATTGTTATTTTATCGTCTACACATTATAAAAAAACCGATACAGTGATGAAAAAAATTATAAAAACAATAGTCCATCATTTTCAATACACAACTTACTCAGATTTGTTTTTCTTTAAAATAAGAACAAGATGGAAGTATGAGTTTAATTTTGTATTTGACTAATTTCAGCGAACTTATAATAAAAAATAAATAAATAAATAATTAGCTTAAATAAAATTAAAATAGTATAAATAACAATAATTTAATTGAAATAATAAATGTGTATTTATATATACTTAGTTTTCAGACCTAATGCCGCATTCATAATCGGTTGAAGAATCGTCACCTGGATTAATTATATTTGAATACAAAATTGTGTCCTACATCAGGTAGTGAAAAAAGTATTCTTACTCAGCTCTTATGGCTTTTTCACACACTTTTCGTCAATCTTTAGGCGGGTTTTTTGAAAATACGTCCTCTGCTAATTTTTGAACATCTAATACCTTGAATGTTGTATTTCGTGAGCCTACTCTTGAGATCTGGATAATTGGGTGGTAAACGCAGAACCTCATTTCCCATGGGTTGTGTGTAGCTCGGTGCCGTTTTATTACCTCATACTATTCTAGTTTCAACATTTGAATGGTATGAATGGTTAGCTCTTTAGAGAAAGCAAATCTCTTTGCTAGGCAGTTCGCCGCCAATTCAACACTGCCAGTGAGTGTTATGACTCCATCTGTACTTGAGCGAGTTAATGATTCTATGGGGCAAATCTTTTTTGGCACTCGTACTGTAGCGAGAGTCCTAAAAGATCTTAACATACACAAATCTGCTGGTCCGCATGGTATCCCCGCTATTGTTCTGAAGAGGTGTTCTTCATCGCTGGCAAAACCACTGCGTAAGCTTTTTCATCTGTCCTACTCCTCAGGTCTCGTTCCGAGCGGATGGAAAACCGCATTTGTCCAGCCTATTCCCAAAAAAGGCGAATCTTCCTCACCGTCTAATTATCGACCGATTGCACTTACGTCCCTTCTTTCCAAGGTCATGGAAACGCTGATTAATTATCAGCTCAAGAAATATCTTGAAGAACGGAAGCTTCTTAATGACCGACAGTATGGCTTTCGTTGCAACAGGTCCACTGGTGATCTCATGGTTCATCTCACCGAACGGTGGAACAAATCTTTACATAGTTTTGGAGAAAGTAAGATTATTGCACTAGATATTTCAAAAGCATTTGATAAGGTTTGGCATCAGGCTCTCTTATCGAAAATGCGTGCATTCAATTTTCATGAATCCTTGCTTCATTGCATTAGTAATTACCTTTCGGATCGTTCAATACAAATAGTATTGGATGGATTCAAGTCTGAAAACCACAAAATAAATGCTGGTGTGCCCCAGGGCTCTGTTCTATCTCCAACACTCTTTCTCATTTTTATTAATGATCTCCTGTCTGCAACATCTAATCCAATACATTGTTTCGGTGACGTTAGTACTCTTAGCTTTTCATATTCGTTTTCAGACTCACATCCCTCTTCTTCGGATGTGGAACTGCAACGACAAAATATGATAAGCTAATTAAATTCCGACCTAAACAGCATTATACAATGGGGAATAAGAAACCGTGTGGAATTTAATGCTTCGAAAACACAATGCTGTCTTGTATCGTTAAAGCGAAATATACCCCCCCTGCCATTATCCATAAATGGCACTTGCATCGAGGAAATTGAACATCTCGATATTCTTGGTATGTGTATCACCAACCATCTTTTGTGGAACGATCACATACGCGATGTCGCCTAAAATGCCGCAAGATGTTTGGGTTTTCTAAGCGGTGCAAGAAGTTTTTCTCCTCCTCTGATCTGGCTGTTATTTACAAGACTTATATACGTCCATAACTTGAGTATAACTCCCAAATCTGGGCTGGTGCTCCTGCAACCTACTTAAGCCTCTTGGATAGTATTGAACATGGAGCATTAAGATTGATTGGTGATATTACCATCATAAGATCATTTAAGTCACTTGAACATCGTCGAAATGTTTCTTGTCTCACCCTCTTTTACCGTTATTTTAATGTTTTATGCTCTAGAGAAATAGCCAGCTGCATTCCTCCCCTTAAACAGTTCAACCGTAATACTCGCGCTTCTAGGAACGCTCATCAATATATCCTCGAGCCCATCTTCGGTCGTACTGTCAAGTACAGAGATTCGTTCTTTAGCCGTACTATGCGAATGTGGAATGCCTTGCCACACTCTGTCTTTCCCAGCTATTGCAATATTCAGGAATTCAAAACCAATGTGCACCGACGTCTCCTTTCAACCCCTCTCTCCCTTTCCTAGTGCTCACACTGTGTCTACATAATAAGGGTAATATATCCCCTTGAGTGTGCGCTTATTATAAAAAAAAAAGCCACTAAACACGTCTATAGGAAATTTGCCAATACCAATGTCAATGAACTGTTTAAAGAACATGTTGTTCATTTTGCAACTCGACATGCACATTCTTGCTTAAATTAAGTACTTTGACATGTTTCCACGAATTAGAGGCCTTTAGACATGCATTGATTTCATCTGCGGCGTTGATTGTAAAATCACTGGCAAAGTTTTACGAAAACCATCTACTAGTAAAATCATTGCACCACCACATCTGTTATTATTGCTTCGTAGATCTTTTGAGGTTCGGTCTAAAGCATCCAAAGATTTGTTATGTTTCATCCCAAACAATCAATTTACATTGCTGCAAAACCTTTGCCATTGCAGAGTTCTTCAAAATGTTGCATGTCGGATTTTCAGTGCTTTTCATATTCAATGGCAATTTTAGTGCTGAATGGGCTGTTCGACCACCTTCAAGCAAAGTTTCTGCGATTTCTGACGAATCGAGTGCAATTTTATATTGTGAGCGAATTGTTGCTCATATTAATGAAATCAAAAAAGTTTTTCCTATACCACCAGGTGCATCTAAGAAGTAAATCCCTCCAGTTTCATCACTTGTTACTTTCATAAGATGTATACTTTTGTTGTTCATTCAACAGTGGAATATCTGTTTGTATTAATTCTTTCAAAGAGAGTTTTTCGCGATGCCACTCTTGGTTAAAAGCATCAGGCATTTGACGATTGGTCGCGATCTGGCCTAATTGAATTAATAGTTTGATTGACATTATCCGGCACATGTCCTCAATTGAAATCAATGCTGTTAACAGTCAAATATTTCTTCTTCAAAAGTCCCATAAGCAAGGCAATAAAAATAGCTATTTATTTTCTATGAAGACTTGTAGAAACTACATAATTCACCCAATGTAATGGTTGGGCTCATCATAAGATGACCATTACAACTTGTCTTGAAGCATATTTTCTCGGATTACATGGAATCTCGATTTATTCGAGAAAATATGAGTCAAGACAAGGTGTAATGGTCATCTTCTGATGAGCCCAACCATTACATTGGGGCAAAACGCATATATGAACACCTATGCTGGTTTATATTTATTATCATTTTCATGATTTTATATCATATTTATTAAAATAAATTTATGGATTGTCAATGATCATAACTTAAATAATATTTGATCTTAAAAATTAAATAATTAGTTTTAACTAATATCCAACAATAAACATCTTAACTTAAGCATTTGTCATGGTGTTGGATATCTGTGAAAAAGTGTATTTAATCTGTTCCTATTCCTGAAACTAATGAGTACAATGGCTCTGGTGTTGGATCCAATCATGTCAATTTGACTTAACCATTATGCTTAAAGTTCATAGAACCAATAACAACACATTGGTGGGTACTGTAGTCAATTGACACATCGTAACTGAAAGCAGCTCGACCCAAACTTGAGCGATCATTAGTTGAATTTCGCGCTCGCGTTTCACGGTATCCAAATTCTTTCACGTTCAATTTGGTCTTGACGTTCTTGTGCAGTACGATTAGATCGATAATTAGCTTGTTTTGTAGCAGTTCGGGTTCTTCTACCTAAATTGCTTCGTCTTAAAGGAGGCATATCAAATATAAATTAATTTGTCACTAAACACTTACTAGACCCACACTACGAGTAACACTCTGTACAGAACACGACATACGGATTTGTTTCAGCCGTTAATCAGTTGACAAAAGCAAACTCAGTAGATAAGGTAACAGAAGATCCACGAAAAACAACAGCAAATCGACATACAAACTTTTTTTTTTTTTTAATTTGACTTGAAGACAAACTCTTTAAGGCAAAATTTGTATGGAAAAAAGAAAAGGGCTGTTTTTATGGTTTTTCCGGCAATTATTGGAATTTTTCTCGCCGTAAAAACCATCCTTGAACTTCAACGAACATTTAAAAAAAAATTGGACACATTGGTTCAGGCATTGTTTAGTTATGCGGTAACCAACACATTTTGCAATTCATTTTTATATATAAGATTCGTGCAGTTGAATTTCTAGAAGTTTTACAAGATATTTATTTTGTATAAGATAAGACACTTTGATTTCAATTATCTTTCTTTGATCTCAATATTCTTAATTCAATTTTTTTTTAAAATATTTTCGGTTTTTGTAAAAAAAGTTGTCAAATGGATTTTTCTGAAAAATTAACTAAAAGTTAGTAACACTATTTTGCATATGATTAGAAAGGTTTTTTTTCGAAAATATTTGTTTACCAATGTTACAATTTTTTCTATTTTTATACCGTGTGAATTTTGTTTTGTAAATCCTCCGGGATTTTTTTAAAAATATTTTAAAATAATACGCTAGATTAAAATTTTAAACAAGTATTTTATTTATTAATTTAAGCATCCGATCCCTTACAACTGGTGGGGGGAAATTTTCTGCTATACGTAGGAGTGTCAAGATGGAACTGAACTGACTGTCAGGAAAAACCCTGCTTATTTATACCATTTTGATATTCTTAATTTCTTCTTACAGACTATAAATATGTGTGTATTGGTACATATTGGCATTCCTTGCAGTACGGGTATTACGGTTGAATTGTTTAAGGGGAGGAATGCAACTTGCTATTTCACTAGAGCCTTGTTTATAAAAATAACGACAAAAGAGTGATAGACATGAGAACCTGCGGCGGTGTTTCAAGAGAAGGAAACGTTTAGTTTTAAGAGCTCTCTTTTCGATTCTATCCAGAAGAGTACGTTTTTGGGGCACTAGTCTAAATATGAGAATTATACTCGAGTTATGGACAAATAAATGCTTTGTTAATTATGTCCAGATCAGAAGGGGTACAAATCTTTCTTCATGGTCTTAAAAAAGCTAAACACTTATCAGCATTTTTGGCAATGTCGAATATGTGATCACTCTACAACAAGTGGTTTGTGATGCACAGACCTGCAACTGATAGTTGTTCAGTCTCCTTCATGGAAGTACCAACCAAAGATTGGGGTATTGGGGAATTGTAAACCCGTGATAAAGTTGGTTTGAACTTTTGAAGATAATATTTTCAATTGTTGTCAAAATTATGATTGTAATGCACTAAACTCGAATAAGCGTGGTTCAACCCCCTAAAAACGAAGCTCTACCAGCAAAACTCAACTTCATCGAAAAATGTTCATCTAATTTTCTTGGACTGTAATTATTGTTTTTCTTTTTTTTTCTTTTGTCAATCCTTTGTATAAATGCTTGTGACCCTATGACCCTGTGAGTTTTCATGTGGAATTATAATTTTCAAAAATGTCTTCGAAGAGAAACAAACAACAGTGAGTCTGTCAAAGAAAAATGTACTTTTATACTCTTCTCTTCTGCATTCTTCCCCTTGTGAGCTTCACATCATTACCGTTATTATTACACTTAACCTCTCTTGTTTTTCTCTTAATGCTGCATTTAAGATATTTAGTTTAATGACAAAGACAATCAGAATTCCATTTCACGTCCATGCCAACTTCATAACGTCTAGAAGATAGACATCAAAGTATTATATTCTATGTGCAGAGCTGGAACTTAAAAGAAGTTTATAACGAAGGCGATACAATAATAATATAAATTATTATTATCATAATAGAGATATCTCTGTTGCTATATGAAATTCTTAACAGCTTTTATTTAGGTTGGGTCTAGATCCAGGCTGCTGACAGAATATCTACTACAAAAAAAAATATTATATTTGATATAATGACTCAAAATTTTGAGGATTAACTTTTTTGATTGGAATAATAATTTAGAGGTGAATCATTTTAAGGTATTTCTGAGGCTTTAGGGGTTGTCTTTGTCTGTTGTACTTAAGACGCCATTAAGGGTGATTTAGAACTAAGGCTGTGGTAAGCGGTGGTGGTCGGAAGGATTTGTTTTAGGCAGAAGGCTAATCTTCTCTCAATCGTTGACTGCTGGCACCGTTCGTTGTTCATAAAATACAAAAATATCATTTTATCGGCCTAGAGGAAATTTATATCGCTTCGTTGGGTTTATGGATGTTGAAAGAAAAAACGAATGTTGGTCGGTTAGTTCGAAAACAAAAAAATTAAATTTTTACAAATGTAATTTGTGTAGAGGAGATTTAAAGTCCTTATGTTATGGACATATAAACAAGGTCATAATTCTTGAGAAAAAAAGTTTTACTATGCAAAAAAAAAAAAACAATTTGATTCACTGGAATGGGATAATAGGATATGTTATTTTATCAATTTACAGTTGAGCTCTATTTTAGACATACTATATAGTATAGAGATTCTTTTTTTAACCGCAAATCTAGAATTTGGAATGCTATACCCAACTCTGTTTTCCCCTTTTATTTTGATATTCTAAACTTTAAGGCCAATGTGGAACAGTATATCCTCTTTTAACGTTCCCTATTTTTACCGCTCGCATTCTATTTAAACTGAATTCATGATATATTTTATTTGTAGCCAAATTTTGTGTTTACATTTTTCATACTTAAACCTATATTGCACAATTTACAGAGATTGGTATATATGCTACCTTACTACTGCCAAGTATATATTTTGTAATCAATTTTATAAAGCTTAAATTTGAGATTTGAAGGAAAAGCTACTGTTAAAAACCTTCATTAAACAAAATAAAAAAAAAAACATAAAAGGCGTAGATGTGTTGAGAGAAGGGGTGGTTTCAACACGAAGGTGGTTTCAACACGAAGGGATACAATACCCAGTTCAAAACAGCTTTTACGAAAGAAATATAATTTATGTAGGTACATAATATTTACATATCAGTCTTTATTACGAATAAATAAACAGTATTATTATTACTAGAATAATAAATAAATAAATGAATAAATAAATACAAAATTAAATAAATAAATAAATAAAAAAATAAATAAATAAATAAATAATTAAATAAATAAATGAATAAATAAATAAATAAATAAATAAATAAATAAATAAATAAATAAATAAATAAACAAGATAATAAATAAATAAATAAATAAATAAATAAATATATAAATGAATAAATAAATAGATATATAAAAAATGAAAATATTAAATAGATCAGAATAAAATAAACAGATACAAAAAAGTTAATGAATATATAAACATATAATAATATTTGAAAAAAAAAAAACTTTGAAATGAATAATTTAATAGATAACTAAGTTACATACAAAATAACGTTGATATACAAAATAGATACTAAACAATTTGAAAAATAAATAAATAGATAAATAATAAATAATTGTATAATAATTAATAACAAAAAAACATTTATCAGTCTTCAATAATTAAATTAAATAAATTTGCCTATAATACACATTTTATCATTCTTAACAAAAATAACGTTTTATAACAAAGTTTAAGAAGCTAGATTTGAGATAAGGGAATTGTCGGAAGATAAACAAGAATTTATATATTTTTCACTTAATTTTGAAATTCTCATGGAGACCATTCCTATATTGGCTAAGGCGTGCAATTCGATTGTTGAAAAGCACCATGGAACATTTAGCATCATTTTCAGGAGTTTGTTCTGACAAATTTGAAGTCTTCGTATGTGACTTTTTGCACAATTTCCCCAAGCAGGTGATCCATAGAACATAATCGCTTGAAAAATTGCTTTGTAGATCAGTAGTTTGTTGTCACTACTCAACTTTGATTTTCTGTTTATAAATGGGTACAGTATTTTGATTGTTAGGTTCATTTTTTTAATAACTTCTTGTATGTGTGTACTAAACGTTAATCTCTTATCCAAATAAACCCCTAAATATTTAGCGCTTGACTTCCAATCTGTTTCATAACCGTTGAGAATAAGATTGTTACTTGGTAAGAAACAGGGTTTTCTTTTTCGAGAGAAAAAGACCGCCTGAGTCTTAGCAGCATTTATCTTTATTTTCCAGTCATTAAAGTAATCTTGTATTATAAACAGTGCAGATTGCAAGTTAGTTTCAATAGTGGAACCAATTGAATCTGAAGAATAAATACATGTGTCGTCAGCAAAGATGGCTGTTTCACAATTTTGAAGTCTTGGAAAGTCAGACGTAAACACGTTGTAGAGAATTGGACCAAGTACAGATCCTTGGGGGACCCCGGCGACACAGATAAAGCTTTGGGAAAGACAATTGTTAACGGACACAATACACTTTCTTGAAGACAAAAAAGATTTTAAAATTTTAATAAGGTACATAGGAAAATTGAAAATTAATAGCTTATGTAATAGTCCGTCATGCCAAACGGAATCAAAAGCTTTTTCAACGTCCAGCAACACTAAGCCCGTACTTTTTCCTACATTAAAGTTATTTTTAATGTGTTTTGTGATGCGATGAACCTGTTGTACAGTACTGTGAAATGCACGGAATCCAAATTGCTCTAAAGGCAAAACATTATTTGAATTAGTGTGTTCAATAAGCTTCTTTATAATAATTTTTTCAAAA
The DNA here is from genome assembly GCF_945859685.1 of Eupeodes corollae. Classification (NCBI taxonomy): domain Eukaryota; kingdom Metazoa; phylum Arthropoda; class Insecta; order Diptera; family Syrphidae; genus Eupeodes; species Eupeodes corollae. Next base: position 90,147,272 of record NC_079147.1, read on the forward strand.
CATTTACCAAGAGAACTCAGCAAACTAATCGGTCTGTAGTTAACAGACAAGTTAGCTATCTTACCAGGTTTTAAAATTGGAATAACCTTTGCTATTTTCCATTCATTTGGGAAATATTCCAATTTAAGGCATGAATTAAAAAGTTTTTGTACAAATTTAACTCCCAGCTTTGGCATATTTTTCAAATACAAATTTTTTATTTTGTCAAATCCAACTGACTTTCTAGTTTTCAAAGAATTAAAAACATCTTTGATGTCTTCAATAGTGATGAAGTAATTTTCACCATCATTCGTATCACAGTTAATTATTCTTATTGATTGAGAAACAACAGATTCAATGGTATCATTTGTAACGGCATTGCTAGCTAACAATTGTGCATCATAAAAGGTAGTTGCTAATGCATCTGCTTTTTCAGATCCCGACATCATTAAACTACTTCCTACCTTTAAGACAGGAATATGAGAGTTTCGTTTTTTTATAACTTTAACTATATTCCAGAATGGTTTGCTTGCTTTATCCAACCCTAGCAGCTTCTGATTCCAAGCTCTATTTCTGAAAACTGCTATACCTTCTTTTATAATAGAGTTAAGAATATTCATATATTATTCATATATTCATAACCTTCTGAGTGCCTACAAATTATATAAAAATAAGAGAAAGTATTTTCCAAACCACACCCTTCGAGTGAAAGTAACCTAACTTAAAAATTGCAACGGTTTATATTTATAGTTTAGTTTAATAATATTAATTTGTTCATAAACTTTCAATATATAATTTGGCAATCATTAATTTCCAATGAAATATTTGTGAAACACAATAAAAATTAATCAAAACTATATTTTCTTGAAGACTTTATTGGTCATTTCCCATAAGTTGCAATTTTTGAGTTAGGTCACTATCATTCAAAGGGTGCGAAACTATATTTAAATTACTTGTAATTTGGTTGAAAATGTATGGAATAATGAGCACGGCTAACGCAGATAAAGGCTTTCCTATATACAATGACGGATCCAGGGTGGGGGGGTCGTAGGGGTCATGACTCCCCCTGGGAGATAATTTGTTTGCTGTTTTCGTAGGAATTCCCTTCAATTCAAAACTAATCGTATATTGCGTTAATAGATATGACCCCCATTATATTTTGAATTATTTATTTTTTGTATATGATAACAACATTTGTATTTTACTTCCTTAAACTTTGTTGGTAAAAGTAATACTTTTGACCGAAGATTGAACCAAGAGCATAATATGAATCGGATATTCAGCCCTGTTCCAAAAACACAGCACAAATACATCAACTTTTGACCAATTGACGATTCAGGGGGGGGGGGGTCATATGAGCCAAAAAACTTATACAGTTAAGTTGTATAAGTAAAGATTTCATTTAAAGGATTTATTAGTAATTTAACGACATTCACCAAAAAGTGGTTTGCTGTCAAAAACAACTCAAATTTTGATTTCCACTCAATCAAGAACTTGACAAAAACTTTAGTCATGCTTTCAATTATTTTCATAAAAATTGGTTCTAAGAAAAAGAGCAAATATTCAGGTTCTTAAGAAGAAACCTTGATGATCTCTTAGATCATCAATTTTATATTAAGTTGCTTTGAATTCCTTAAATTAGCCTTTAATTTTATTATTACATTTTTTTGATACACATAAATAGTGATTATTGAAGTGATTTTTACTGCGACATATAGGAACTAGAAAACTAGACAAACAAGAGTTTTTAAACAAATATTTCGACGGTAGAGAAGTCGAAAAAAGTGGGTACCTCGATTCTTTCCGTCTGTCTGTCTTTCCTGGCCACTACAGTCCAAACAATTGTGTTGATTGAAATTAAGATTTTTAGGTGATTAGTGTAAGGAGTTTTTATCATTTTATTAATACAAAGAATAACAGCAGTCCCCACACAAATTTTTTGGTTCAAACATGTGATTTTTCTAGAAATTTCTCAAAAATTTGTGTTCTTAATTTGGCTTCTTTCTACAAGAAAAACATATTTTCGTATTGCTTCAGAAGGGTACCCCTCAAAAAAATCTTTATTTTGTTTTTAAGTTTTCTCAAGAACTAATGGAACGATTTCAAAATTCTTCTTTCTCTGTGCAAGCTCTTGTCAATGATCAAATTGATGATGATTTTTTATGATCAAAAATGTATTTTTTTTATTTTTAATAAAATACTAATTTTGTTTGCAAAACTCGATATCTCAGAAAGGGGACAACATTTTTTTACGATATTTGAATGTAAAATGTTCATATATTTATAAGCTCTTTATTTAGTGCTTATACCAAAAATATTTTTAAGACAAAATTTAAAATGATTTTCGAAAAAAATAGGTTAATCTAGATTTTTCGACAAATAAAATGGCATTTAAATTTTTGAGAAGAACTTATTTTGGAGGTACATTTTTAAATCTTAAAATAGAGGCAATATTTTTAAACAGACTTTTTGGAAGAAAATATCAAGTTCTTGCGACTCAGTCGTGCAAGAAAAAATAAAAATAAATCTACTTTTGATGAATTTGCTTTGGATGTTTTAGAACTGAGATTAACACGAATTTTAATAATACAAATGTCCCAAAAAATCAAGTGGCACTTTTGTTAAACTTTTCCTATCTATTGATATAAAAGCTTTGAAACGTATAATTTTTGCTCTTAAATATGACATATATAGAGAACTGTTCGAATCTTGGAATGCTTTCATATGAGTCATCCAAATTAAATAGTTAGACCATAACTTGCTGGACAACAGTGTTCTAAATAGTTTAATTACTAAAGTTGTCGTTTTAGCACTTATTAAATTTTGTTAGCATCCTTTACAAAACTTTTAAGAACATTTTTAAGCGGTGAGTAAAAACTCATCTAAGTGTGTGACCCCCCCTGATGAAAAATCTGGATCAACCCTTGGCTATATACCTATAAAAACAATAAATTTCAAGAAAAAGATTGTCGCCATCATTTCTTTTTAATGATTTAACATAATATTTGATTGATTGTTTGTCTCAAGTGAAATACTTTCAATAATTCTCAGTCTTTCGACATTTTCATGGGATTTAGGTGTCGAGTGTTCTTGCTTTCCTAAATCAATATTTTTTGGATGGATCAATTTATGATGTATTGCTTTAGGTCAATTTGAATTGTTTAATATTTTACCAGTCTTCAATGAAAAACAATGCGTATGGTTTCTTAATTTAATCAAAAGGAAGGCATGTTTTAAAACGTAATAAAGATTATTTAGAACGCCCTAATTTCTAGTCACAATTTTCAGAAAAACTTATAAATCAAATCGCATAACATTGCAGCGGAATAGTCGCAACTTAGTTTTAACGCTAAATATTTGATTTTAAATATTCTAAAGCACTTAAAATAGTGATTCTGAAACGGCCCGACTCAGTTTCGCCACAAATAGAGACGCTAATCTCAAGGTTTTGGAAGTCTACTGGTTGTCCAAAAATATCGACTTAAAAGGATGGAAAAGGTCTAATGCTCATCCATTTAGTTTTTCCCGAATTGATCTTTAAACCCACCGTTCTCCTGCACCTGCGGAAACGAACCAAATACATTCTCTATTGGCACTGCACATCTATTTCTGCCGTTCATGTCAATTTAATCTGTTTTCCTTATCGAAGTCTAAATCTGGACAGAAATTCAACTTTTAACGAATTTGATGCTCTGTCTGACTCCATTGACAGAATTGCGGGCCATTATCCTCGTCCATTATAATCGTCATCGCGGGCGATTTCAATGTACACAATTCTTCTTGGCTTCGCTATTCTGACCAATCAATACCCGAAGGAAGGTATGTTACGGTCTTTGATGAGTTAAATTAATTTACTCAGCTTGTCAATGAGCCAACTCGAATCTCTGACATTGCAGGCCAATCCGCCAACACCCTAAGCTTGTTTCTTACCTCTGACCCTTATAAATAAACAATCAGTGTATTACCGTCTTTAGGCACATCAAACCATTGTCTGCTATCTGCAAAATTTCTCATGTCAAAAAACGCAGTTAAAGAAAAAACTCCTATGAGAACCGTTCAGCAATATGAGAACCACTGGGACAGACTCAATAAATTCTTCAGAAACTTTAACTAGTCACTATGCTTGCTCGATAGTGACATGGATTCCAGCACAGATATGTTTACAAATTTAATTCTTTGTGGAATGTTTGAACGCTAGTCCACAATGGCACTCCCAATTTAAGCTCGATTGATAAAGCTAATTTAATTGCAGCTACCGGATAATGTCATGAGTCCTCCTGTTCTTGAGAGTGTTGTATTCATGGTTAATCTCAGCGCACAGTGGAACAAATCTTTACATCGTTTTGAAGAAAGTAAAGATTATTGCACTTGATATTTCAAAGCCATGTGATAAAGTTTGGTATCAAGCTCTCTTATCGAAAATGCGTGTCCTTTGGTATTGATGGATTTCTTTCTTGTTGGATTAGGAACTACCTTTCGAACAGTTTCAAATCGGAAATTCATAAAATAAATGCTGGTTTCCCATAGGGTTCTATTTTGTCTCCGACTCCCTTCGTTATATTCATAAACGATCTATTGTCTTCCACTTCTAATCCAATTATTCCCGCTTTTCATATTCGTTTTTAGATTAAAACCCTTGTTCTTTAAATGTGGAACTTCAACGGCAGCGTATGAGGTCAAAATCAACAGATGCCAAAAGTGACAGATGTCAAAAGTGACAGATGTCAAAAGTGACAGATATCAAAAAAGACAGATGTCAAAAGTGACAGATGTCAAAAGTGACAGATGTCAAAAAGACAGACGTTAAAAGTGACAGATGTCAATAGCGGTTTTTGACAAAATTGACAGCTTTGGAAAGTGACATGTTTAAAGATTTAAAACACTTTGCTGAATCCACTGTCCATTATTTTAAAATTGAAAATTGTAGTAGGCCTTGAAGTTCAAAATTTTCTATAAATATAACCATCGACCTCAGAAATTTCATTGCCAAAAAGTTTCGGGAGTGAAAACGTTAAATTTGAAATTAAAAAAAAAATGATTTCTTACCTTATAAGAAATTTATTAAAAAATGTGAGCAAAATTACCTTAAATAGAAAAAGTGAGAGGGAAGATATTGAAAAAGATAAAGGAGAATATGATCTTATTTTAAAATATTATATGAGCTTTTGGAAATTCTAAATTTCAAATAGTTTATTTTTTAATATGATAATATTTTCTTTGTAAAGTTAAAAAATGTATTTATTTTATTAATTTATTAATTAATTATTTAATTAATTAAATGATTCATTAGTTAAATAATTAATTAATTAATATTTATTTATTTATTTATTTATTTATTTATTTATTTATTTATTTATTTATTTATATATTTACTTATTTGTTTATTTATTTTATGTGGTTTGGTAATTTATTTGTTTGATTTCAGTTTATATTTCTGAAATCAAACAAATAAATTACCAAACCACTGTCACTCACACTGCGCTCAGTAGCTCAAGTGTGACAAATCTCAAAAGTTACAGATGTCAAAAGTGACAGATGTCAAAAAAGACAGACGTCAAAAGTCACAGATGTCAAAAGTGACAGACGTCAAAATTGACCGATGTCATAATTGGCAGATGCCAAAAGTCACAGATGTCAATTTTGGTATTCAGAACTTTAAGGTATATCCTCTTAGGCCCTTCACTATTTTCCTAACGCTAGGTCTTTGTCGGTAATGCAAAAGTATCGCTCCTAAAAAAAATGTCTTTGAATTAATTTATTTTCTAAGCTTAGTTACAAAATGTGTCAAAATTCGATCCTTATCCATTTCGAGCCATATCAGCTATAGTTTCATATTTTATAAATTTTTGTGTTTCTAATATTGATCTTCTTAAAATAATATCTGTTTTACTTACATCAAAAACTCATAACACATTAAAGCAGAAATCTCCAAAAGAGGCTATGTTAAATAAAATTGATAAATAAAACTGATTCAACAGTCAAATATGAGGAAAGCTTTAAGTACCAGAAGATAAGTTAGATGAAGTTGGTAAATAAGTGAAATGAAATGTAATTGGTCTAATAAATAATATTTATTTATAACATGATTAAATATTTTATCAATTTAATGTTTTATACACCAGAATGTTTTAAGCACCCTTAAGGAATTCCACAAATCTGTTAATCTATCTTTGGTCTTTTCAAACGGGGAAATGATCGCCGCCCACAACACAATCATCACGAAGATCTGCTTCTTGAAAAAAAACGTAGCTAAGGGCGCAATGCAACGAAATATTGTCTCTAATTAATCATAATCATAATCATATCCTCTAGCACCAATCAACGAATCAAGTCGAGAGGGAATGAATTATGTTAAGATTATTTATATATTAATGTGCGACTGATGAAATTTCGCGGGTTGGATAATTTATCATATTAATCATTACACATTAAAGAACAGATGACACCTGAGAATATTTACCCATAGAGAATTATTGTAGAAGATATCGGATTCAAAATTATAATTATTGTTATTTTATCGTCTACACATAATAAAAAAACCGATACAGTGATGAAAAAAATTATAAAAACAATAGTCCATCATTTTCAATACACAACTTACTCAGATTTGTTTTTCTTTAAAATAAGAACAAGATGGAAGTAGGAGTTTAATTTTGTATTTGACTAATTTCAGCGAACTTATAATAAAAAATAAATAAATAAATAATTAGCTTAAATAAAATTAAAATAGTATAAATAACAATAATTTAATTGAAATAATAAATGTGTATTTATATATACTTAGTTTTCAGACCTAATGCCGCATTTATAATCGGTTGAAGAATCGTCACCTGGATTAATTATATTTGAATACAAAATTGTGTCCTACATCAGGTAGTGAAAAAAGTATTCTTACTCAGCTCTTATGGCTTTTTCACACACTTTTCGTCAATCTTTAGGCGGGTTTTTTGAAAATACGTCCTCTGCTAATTTTTGAACATCTAATACCTTGAATGTTGTATTTCGTGAGCCTACTCTTGAGATCTGGATAATTGGGTGGTAAACGTAGTACCTCATGTTCCATGGGTTGGTTGTAGCTCGGTGCCGTTTTATTACCTCATACTATTCTAGTTTCAACATCTGAATGGTATGCGGAATATTGTTTTCGTTTAGCCATTGTATCATCTCGGATTTATTTCAAGCAGAAGTAATTTGTTTTTCTTATTATTTATTGGTGTAGGAGGTGTTGTCCATTAATATAACTGAAAGTTCCTCCAAGTCGTTCAAACTTGTTCCTGAAGTTCATGTCGTCGTGATAGTCTCCAATTTTTGTTTCAGATTTGAATAAAAGTAATGAGGTTTTTCACGAAACCTTTCTCACCACCTAAATGCGCCATTATTAGTTTCTGTCCATTTGAAATTGTGGTCTTCAACCATCAGGACAAGCCCGTGGTCTTGTATGCTATGAATATAGCTTTTGTTTGAATACATTTATTTTAATTCCCGAATTTATAGATACAGATACTTCACTCTTATGAGTTCAATATCAATTCTTTCGCAGAAAACTTTCCATTTGATTTTTTAAATATAAACTCAATGCCCCATAACCTTTCTGTTGCAAAACCAAAAATCATAGAACATAGAAATAAACAATAATATCTTTTTTGTCAATTAATCCTAAGGCGCAGCTCGAAGGTAGTTTTTTATGTCTAACCCAATTACATTTTGCTTTAGACTTATTTTTTTTTATTACAGGATGCACTGCACTTTGTCCCAATAATAAAAACAAAAATTATTAATTTTATCTTTTCGAAGTAAAGTTTACACCTAAACATTTTGTTTTTTTCTCTTACCGGAGATGAAATAGTTTTTCAGACATCAAGCTTTGAAAGGAAAATAAACCATGATCATGTCTTATTCAAAGAAAGCTCACTGTTTGTGTTTTAACCATTAGTGCTTCAGTCATTATGGCTGAAGCACAAACACGATTCGGCTTCGTCTGCGTTACTTTTGGCCTGCTTCAGTTTGCTTTGAATGACATTTGCATTGTGACATTTCTAAAATGACACTTCTGTCATTAGCAGTTGTTATTTTTTCTCAAAAGTTTGTTTTAGATTGTCGTGCAGTAAGAAATATTAATTTGGAGAACGAACAAATTAAAATCATCGTGGAAGTAGCTTACACAGCCTATCGTTGGTATGTTCAGCTCAGGGAGCAAGAAGAAGAGCAGACTGATAGACGTTGGTGGGTCTGGGAGCTCAATCTTCGGAGAGATGAGGAAGAATTCTATGCTCTGAACTTTAACCAAATTAAGGATAAAGACCCAGAGCACTTCTTTAAAACAACAAAGATGTCTCCTAACGCATTTCAAATACTTCGCGCTCTTATTGGACCACATCTGGAGAAGACTAGTTGGAGAAAACCTATTGAATTAAGTGCACGACTTTTCTTAACTTAACTTAACTTAACGCTTAGCCATGTTCAGCATAAACTCATCATCCACATCGCGCTCAGGAGGAGCTGCCGAGCTCAACTGGGCTGAAACGGTCCCATTGAACCCTCCAGAAAGGATTTAAAATCATCTTCCGCCCTATCGCTTTGAGGATCTCGCTCTCTTTGGAGTAATCATCTCGTTGCAGTCGTCATTTCCACAATTAAAATCTTTTTGGCGACGGCGAATCTTCAGAGAAAAGCAAATATTTTCTTTGTTTACATTTTTTTTTACAGCAGTAAAGCTTCCGTTTGGGGTCACATTGTGTAACATTACGTTCTTTTCCTAACGATTGTCAAACGAAACGTGATGTCGAAGCTCCATTTTGATAGCATGCATTGAATTCCTATGGTTAACGTCAGGTGAAGCCGAAGCTGAATTGTGTTTGTGATTCAGCCATTCCAGCTTCAGAGCTGAAGCAGCAGCTTCATTGGCGCCAATTAAAGAGTAAATCAGAGAAATTGAAAGAGAAATGCGCAGTAGGCCAACTGAATTGGTTCAAGCTATACTTTAACTGTTATTCTAATGTGAGGATCGATTTTTTGGTATGAAAATAGACATTTTGAGTTTGTCAGATATTTTGTTTAGATACTAAACAACATTTTTAAACGTCATCTATAATTTTAAAAAGAAGCTGGGATGCGACCCACACTGATAACTTCCCATCCCGGCTGTGGATTTGTCTTGCTTAAAAATTTGTCTTTATGTGCTCGTATCAATTTTTACCAAATTTGCGTACTATTTTTTGTAGATTTTATTTTTTATGAAAAAAACGGACTGTTGGATTTGTATATAAAAATTACTGAATATCGAAAACAATATTTTATGTGAAATAAAATAAGTTTGAAGCCAATATTTCAATATTTTGAAAAGATATTTAGTCGAAAATCAATTCTTACCAACTTTTGTTAATATTTTTTAGGTTCTTAATTTGTTTGTACAAGAACATTCAATTTGATTTTTTTCAAAATTTTACAGAATGTTAACAACAATATTTGTTGAAAGGTAAAAGTAGCTTAAAGCCAATATCTTCAATTTTTGAAAAGATATTTGAGTCGAAAATAAATTTTTAACCAACTTTTATAAATTTTTTTTAGGTTTTTATTTTTTGTAAAAAAACTGTCAATTCGATTTTTCTCAAAATTTTATCAGATGTCAAAAACATTAGTCTTGTTTCACAAAATTCTTTTGGAAATCATATTTTAGTCGTAAAATTTTAGAGGTGACAAATTTTTTTAGTTTCAGTTTCAGCATCTTTCTGTCTTATTATCTGTAAAACAAAAATTATTTGAAATCGATATCGATATATCTGGTTCTTGAGCAATGAACGACGAAACAAACGTAGCGAACGCATACAGATATCTTTCTAAAAATCTTTTACTTCGATTCTAGGAACTTTGAAACATCGAGAAATGTCAAAATTTTCAATTTGACAAATCGGACCCATTAAAATAACTTCCTATGGGAAGTTAATAAATATGGGTAGTGGATTACATTTTGAACGCGATGTGGTAGAACGACTAAGACAAACTGGAAAGCCGATGGTTGAAATTGCAAAGACCTTAAATTGTTCCAAGAAAAAAGTATATAAAGCTCTACCATTAAAGCCCAAAAGAAAAAACAAGATGAAAAAAATGATAAACTGCTTAAATTTGAAGAAACCATTTCAAGATGAAGAAAAAGATAAACTGGTAAAATTAGTAAAATAAGTAAGAAGAAACCATTTTTTCTTTAAGAGAACTCAAAAATAAATTAATTGTATTAGAACAATAAGAAACCTATTAATAAAAGCAAATGTTTCTAGTATAAGTCCACGAAAAGTGTCGTTTTTGAGCAAGAAAAACATGCCTTTGCAAACAAACCCATCTTCTTAATTGAGTAACGTTTTGTGGTAGAATGAAAAGAAGATTAATTTGTTTTGTTCCGATTGAAAAATGTATTGTAAAGGGTTAGGAATTTAACCTAAAATACACAAAGAAGACAGTGAAACACGGTGGTGGAGTGCAATGATTTCGAGGTGCTTTTCAGTGTCTGTAGGGCCGATATTTTGGATCATAGATAAGATGTACGTTGTGGATTATGTCCACATCTTAAATTTAGTCATACTACTATTAACTGAAGAGGAGGTGCCAATTACATGGGAGCTTATGTGGGATAATAACCCGAAGCATTTTTCCCAATTGGCTAAAAAATACCTTCAACAAAGTGAATTTTACTCCAAACCCGTGAAGACATGTGCCCAATTGGTACCCTTATTAGAAATAAGGCTACCATTGCACAAACTTAACTTTTACAATTAAGTTTTTCTTTTCTTTCTCGCTACAAAAAGATTACCTTACTTACTTACTGAATGTGGCGTTATAGTCCTGTGTGAACTAGGGCCTCACACAACAAACTTCTTCATCTAGCTCGGTCCCTAGCTAGATGTCTCCAGTTTTGAGCTTCCACTTGTGCGCGCCACCTGATTCGCGGTCTTCTTCTACTGCGCTGTCCTGTGGGTGTGGATTCGAAGACTCTCCGGGCCCGAGCATTGGTTTCCATGCGCTCTACCTGCCATCTTAGTCGTTGGACTTTTACCCATCTGGCTAAGTACGTCGCTGTACAGCCCGTACAGCTCGTCGTTCCATCTTCTCCTCCACTTCCCATTTAATGCATACGGTAGATGACACGAAGAACTTTTCTCTCGAAGCGACCCAAGGTGCTTAAATCCGTTGTTGTCATAGTCCATGCTTCTGCACCGTATAGCAGGACGGGGATGATAAGGGTCTTATATAGCAACACTTTGGACCCTCGAGAGAGGACTTTAAAACTCAATTGCTTTGTTAGTCCAAAGAAACAGCGGTTAGCAAGAGTTATTATTAAATTAAATTAATTAAAACAAAAAGAAAAGTGTGTAAATTTGTCTTTTATATAAAGTGGAATATACATATATATATACATATATATATATATACACATTTTTAAACTTTAATTTTTAAAATTAATAAGTTGTGCAAGAAAATTGCGTAAAAGAAAAAAAAAAAACAATAAATTGCAATTGACTATAAATTTAAATTATTTAAAAAGAATATAATTGTGCTGTGCAAATCGGGGCTCCCGCGACGCGTAATTAATACCAAACTCAACTCTACATCATCCATCGAAGGCACACAAAGTAAGTCCTCATTTTTAAAGTATTTTTTGTTTGCTCTTTTTTTTTATTACATTTTTAAATAACAAAAGTCCATTATGTCGTTTGGGGAGCTTCAAAAAGAAGTTTTGGCGCAATTAGAGCGCGACTTTTCTAATTTTAAGAAGACAGGCCAGGCTCGTCGAACGAGTAACTATTTGAAAACTCGCATGGTGCTACTTGAACAAAATTTAGAAAATGCCAAACGATATCACGAGGAAATCGTTAGCGGGGGGAAGCTCGAAGAGAATTTTAAAAAGGAAGACATGATAGCGGTGTTCGATCAAATTCGCGCCATTTATCTCGAATATAGGACTGAAATAATGGATGGTTTAGACAAATTATGTCCGTCCGCTCCACTTACGCCTGCAGTGGGAGCACCTCCATCAACAGGCCTTCCATCAGCAACACACCAGTCACAGCCAAATGTCCTCAAGCTTCCTCCAATCAAACCTCCCACGTTCTCGGGGTCTTATACATCGTGGCGTTCCTATCACGATATCTTTACGTCACTTGTTCATAACAATCCTGGCTTGAACGAAATCCAAAAAATGCATTTTTTGAAAGAGAGTTTGACAGGCGATGCCGAACGTCTTCTGCATCATTTAGATCTTAGTTCTGGGAATTATGCAAAGGCATGGGATTTATTGAAAGAAAGGTATGATCATAAAAGAGTTTTGGTCAATTCTTATCTCAAGGTCTTTTTTGGCCAACCTGTACAAAGTAAGGAATCTGCCGAAACCCTTAAAAGCTTACTTGACACAACAATCGAAGTTGTCCATGCTCTGGAAAATTTAGGATTACCAGTGAAGGACTTGGGCCAAAACCCAACAGCTATGGGAAGAAAAGCTCGGCAATAACAAAGAACTCCCAACCTTCGCCGATTTTACTGATTTTCTTAAATCACGTTTTCGGACTTTGGAAGCTATTGTGCAGCAAGCCAGTTGCACTACACAGCCACAGCCAGTCACGAAATCGCCTGTCACAGCTAAAACATTTCATGCTTAAACCCAAAAACAACAATTTAAAACGCAATATCAATGTCAAATTTGCAAAAAAGGACAACACTCGTTGATGAAATGTTATCGGTTTTTAAACATGGATACGGTACAAAAGCAACAAGCTGTACAGCAAGCTGGAGTGTGTGAAAACTGTCTTGCTTACAGCCACAAAACCCGTTTTTGTTTAAGTAACCGGTCCTGTTATTTTTGTAACCAAAAACAGCACTCTTTTTTGCACAAATTTCACAAACTTCAAGTTCTAATGCGAACAACTCAACACATTTTCAACAACGAAGTTCACAACTTCAGAACCAACAGGTAGCCTTGAATCCAAATGCTCCTGCTTTCCAACCAACAAGCGAAAGTGTTCCTGGTTGCAATACCCGACACAATTTTTATGCGTCTCAAGTCCACGGTACTCAAATTTTATTAGCCACTGCGATCGTTAGAGTTAAATGTGAATATGGAAGATTTTCAGATCTCAGAGCACTTATTGACCCAGGCTCAGATGCCACCTTTATCTCTGAGTCAGCAGCAAGGCTTTTAAATCTCACCCAACACCAAACAAATGTTAATGTATCAGGGCTAGGGAAGGTCAGCAGCGGCATCAGTCAAAGTAACGTTAACATAATGTTTAAATCTAAACATTCGACGTTTGAAGGCGCAACCAAAGCGTACATTTTTAAATCGTTGACTGGCCTTCTTCCGGCCCACAAAATGATACCACACAATTATGATCATTTGGCTAATTTGCAGTTAGCAGATCCTGAATTTTATGTTCCCGCTCCAATCGACATACTTTTCGGCTCAGATGTTTATCCGGACATTATATTACGGGAAATTATTCGCAGCGAGCACGTAGTCGCTCCCATTGCACAAAACAACCAATTGGGGTGGATTATATTGGGTAAGAATCCTGAAGTTATTCCAAAGCCGATCCGAAGTTTCTTCCAACACATTGATCTCGATACACAAATCCGAAAATTTTGGGAGATTGAAGAAATTCTTTTCGTGATTCGAGCTTCAGAAGAGGATATTGCCTGCGAAAAGTATTTTAATGAAACAACCAAGCGATTATGTGATGGGCGGTACGAAGTGAATCTTCCATTTAAAGTAGGATTTCATCCTGAACTAGGATCCAGCAAAGAAATGGCAACTCGACGTTTTTTATCTTTGGAACGACGATTTGAAAGGGACCCAAAATTGCAAGAAAGTTACAGCCAATGTATCATGGAATACCTTAGTTTGAAACACATGGAAGAAGTAGACGTAAACGACCCAATTTTGAAAACCCCTTTTCACTATTTTCTTCCTCATCATGCTGTATTTAAAGAATCGAGTTCTACCACAAAATTAAGAGTCGTTTTTGATGCAGCCTCAAAAACCTATGATGGTACATCCTTAAATCAACACCTGATGACAGGTCCTAAACTTCAAGAAAACATTGTTGACATAATTTTAAAATGGCGAGCATTCAAATTTACAATAACAGCTGATATTGAGAAGATGTATCGCCAAATTTTTGTGCAAGAACTGGATAGATACTATCAACTCATTATTTGGCGTGAAAATCCAAAGCAACCCATCAAGGTCTTTAAACTGAAGACGGTCACTTTTGGCACGGCTTGTGCGCCTTACTTGGCCATTCGAGTCCTACACAAAGCCGCTGATGATGAGTCTGAAAGGTATCAAAAGGGAGCTCTTGCGGTTAAAGGTGAGATGTACGTAGACGATTTCATGAGTGGAGGAGATTCTATAGACGAAACTCGTATAAAACGCGAAGAAACACGAAATCTTTTGGCGTCTGCAGGTCTCAAACTTCGGAAGTGGACGTCCAACTGCAAGGATCTTCTGCAAGACTTACCCAAAGAAGATTATGAGATAACTTTTGAAGTGCCTTTTCAATCAACAGATCATGTCAAAACATTAGACATAAGATGGAATTCACAAGAAGACTCATTTTCGTTCAAAAACTTTCAACAGGAAACCGATGAAGTGACAAAAAGGACAATGCTATCAGCAATTGCAAAACTTTTTGATCCGCTTGGCTGGATTGCGCCATGTGTGATCAAAGCCAAGATCATAATGCAAAAATTATGGTGCAGAGGAACCGATTGGGATGAAACCATTTCATCAGATCTTAAAGAAGAATGGCAAGTTTTTCAGACGGAATTGCCTTTAATACAACACGTTAAAATCCCACTATGGATAAATACACAACATACACAGAAATCGGTGGAATTTCACGGTTTTAGTGACGCGTCGGAGAAGGCTTATGGAGCAGTTGTCTTCATACGTGTCCTTGATAATGCCGAGAATATTCACATGCATATACTAACATCGAAAACAAAGGTGGCTCCATTGAAAACAGTCAGTCTACCACGACTAGAACTAAGCACTAAGTGAAACCCAAGTAGGTGAGGATTCCGATCCCACCGAATTCTTTATTCAAGGGTATAGCTTGGCGCCATTACTCTTTTCCCACCATGGTCTCGGCATATACATTAGGAATGATATTACTTATCAGTTTTTGCCACAATATGGTCTCTGCATCAATTCTTTTTTCAATTTTATGTGGTTTAAATTTTCCGTGAACAAGCAAATCATTCACTATTGCTTCCTTTATCGAAGCCCAAATCTAGACAGAGTATCAACTTCTCGTGAATTTGATGCTTTGTCTGATTCCATCCAAAGAATTGTTTCGTCCTATCCTCGCACTGAAATCGTTGTTACGGGCGATTTCAATGTACACAATTCTTCATGGCTTCAACATTCAGGCCAGTCAACACCAGAAGGAGTGTGTGCTGAGATCTTCGCTGAGTTAAACCACCTAACTCAGCTGGTCAACGAGCCCACTCGAATATCGGACGTGGTAGGTCGAGCAGAAAACACTCTTGACTTGTTTCTTACCTCTGACCCTGTTAAGTACACTATTAGTGTTCTATCTCCTCTAGGCACATCTGACCATTGTGTCATATCAGAAAATTTCTCGTGTTAAAACTCTCCAGGTAAAGAAAGAGCTCCTAAGAGAACCGTTTGGCAATACGAGAAAGCCAACTGGGACGGTCTCAATAATTACTTCAGGATATTTAACTGGTCACTATGCTTCCTCGATAGTGACGTTGACGCCAGCGCTGATATGATCAAAAGTTTGATTCTCCTGGGAATGAGAACTTTTATCCCGAATAGGGTTAAAAGCATCAGACCTAAGGAAAACGCATGGTTCGATGCGAGCTGTAAAGAGGTTATTAGGGTTAAAAAGGTAAATTTCCGTTGTTTTAAAGCCAATCCTACTGAGGAAAACCGGAATAAGTTCAAGCAAGCCAGGAAGGCCTGCAACGCCCATATACGACGGACCAAATTTTTACATGACCAAAAACTACGGCAAAAAATACTGCAATGTCCCAAAGGCAGTAAAAACTTTTGGTCATTTGTAAAAAATATGAGGAATTCTTACTCTTCCTCGTATCCTACGCTCGTTGTGACTGACACTCCATTTGTTAGCTCTTTAGAGAAAGCAAATCTCTTTGCTAGGCAGTTCGCCGCCAAGTCAACACTGCCAGTGAGTGTTATGACTCCGCCTGTACTTGAGCGAGTTAATGATTCTATGGGGCAAATCTTTTTTGGCACTCGTACTGTAGCGAGAGTCCTAAAAGATCTTAACATACACAAATCTGCTGGTCCGCATGGTATCCCCGCTATTGTTCTGAAGAGGTGTTCTTCATCGCTGGAAAAACCACTGCGTAAGCTTTTTCATCTGTCCTACTCCTCAGGTCTCGTTCCGAGCGGATGGAAAACCGCATTTGTCCAGCCTATTCCCAAAAAAGGCGAATCTTCCTCACCGTCTAATTATCGACCGATTGCACTTACGTCCCTTCTTTCCAAGGTCATGGAAACGCTGATTAATTATCAGCTCAAGAAATATCTTGAAGAACGGAAGCTTCTTAATGACCAATAGTATGGCTTTCGTTGCAACAGGTGATCTCATGGTTCATCTCACCGAACGGTGGAACAAATCTTTACATAGTTTTGGAGAAAGTAAGATTATTGCACTAGATATTTCAAAAGCATTTGATAGGGTTTGGCATCAGGCTCTCTTATCGAAAATGCGTGCATTCAATTTTCATGAATCCTTGCTTCATTGCATTAGTAATTACCTTTCGGATCGTTCAATACAAATAGTATTGGATGGATTCAAGTCTGAAAACCACAAAATAAATGCTGGTGTGCCCCAGGGCTCTGTTCTATCTCCAACATTCTTTCTCATTTTTATTAATGATCTCCTGTCTGCAACATCTTATCCAATACATTGTTTCGGTGACGATAGTACTCTTAGCTTTTCATATTCGTTTTCAGACTCACATCCCTCTTCTTCGGATGTGGAACTGCAACGACAAAATATGATAAGCTCATTAAATTCCGACCTAAACAGCATTATACAATGGGGAATAAGAAACCGTGTGGAATTTAATGCTTCGAAAACGCAATGCTGTCTTGTATCGTTAAAGTGAAATATACCCCCCCTGCCATTATCCATAAATGGCACTTGCATCGAGGAAATTGAACATCTCGATATTCTTGGTATGTGTATCACCAACCATCTTTTGTGGAACGATCACATACGCGATGTCGCCTAAAATGCCGCAAGATGTTTGGGTTTTCTAAGCGATGCAAGAAGTTTTTCTCCTCCTCTGATCTGGCTGTTATTTACAAGACTTATATACGTCCATAACTTGAGTATAACTCCCAAATCTGGGCTGGTGCTCCTGCAACCTACTTAAGCCTCTTGGATAGTATTGAACGTGGAGCATTAAGATTGATTGGTGATATTAGCATCATAAGATCATTTAAGTCACTTGAACATCGTCGAAATGTTTCTTGTCTCACCCTCTTTTACCGTTATTTTAATGTTTTATGTTCTAGAGAAATAGCCAGCTGCATTCCTCCCGTTAAACAGTTCAACCGTAATACTCGCGCTTCTAGGAATGCTCATCAATATATCCTCGAGCCCATCTTCGGTCGTACTGTCAAGTACAGAGATTCGTTTTTTAGCCGTACTATGCGAATGTGGAATGCCTTGCCACACTCCTTTCAACCCCTCTCTCCCTTTCCTAGTGCTCACACTGTGTCTACATAATAAGGGTAATATATCCCCTTGAGTGTGCGCTTATTATAAAAAAATAAAAAAAGCCACTAAACACGTCTATAGGAAATTTGCCAATACCAATGTCAATGAACTGTTTAAAGAACATGTTGTTCATTTTGCAACTCGACATGCACATTCTTGCTTAAATTAAGTACTTTGACATGTTTCCACGAATTAGAGGCCTTTAGACATGCATTGATTTCATCTGCGGCGTTGATTGTAAAATCACTGGCAAGGTTTTACGAAAACCATCTACTAGTAAAATCATTGCACCACCAAATCTGTTATTATTGCTTCGTAGATCTTTTGAGGTTCCGTCTAAAGCATCCAAAGATTTGTTATGTTTTATCCCAAACAATCAATTTACATTGCTGCAAAACCTTTGCCATTGCAGAGTTCTTCAAAATGTTGCATGTCGGATTTTCAGTGCTTTTCATATTCAATGGCAATTTTAGTGCTGAATGGGCTGTTCGACCACCTTCAAGCAAAGTTTCTGCGATTTCTGACGAATCGAGTGCAATTTTATATTGTGAGCGAATTGTTGCTCATATTAATGAAATCAAAAAAGTTTTTCCTATACCACCAGGTGCATCTAAGAAGTAAATCCCTCCAGTTTCATCACTTGTTACTTTCATAAGATGTATACTTTTGTTGTTCATTCAACAGTGGAATATCTGTTTGTATTAATTCTTTCAAAGAGAGTTTTTCGCGATGCCACTCTTGGTTAAAAGCATCAGGCATTTGACGATTGGTCGCGATCTGGCCTAATTGAATTAATAGTTTGATTGACATTATCCGGCACATGTCCTCAATTGAAATCAATGCTGTTAACAGTCAAATATTTCTTCTTCAAAAGTCCCATAAGCAAGGCAATAAAAATAGCTACAATTTATTTTCTATGAAGACTTGTAGAAACTACATAATTCACCCAATGTAATGGTTGGGCTCATCATAAGATGACCATTACAACTTGTCTTGACTCATATTTTCTCGGATTACATGGAATCTCGATTTATTCGAGAAAATATGAGTCAAGACAAGGTGTAATGGTCATCTTCTGATGAGCCCAACCATTACATTGGGGCAAAACGCATATATGAACACCTATGCTGGTTTATATTTATTTTCATTTTCATGATTTTATATCAAATTTATTAAAATAAATTTATGGATTGTCAATGATCATAACTTAAATAATATTTGATCTTAAAAATTAAATATTTAGTTTTAACTAATATCCAACAATAAACATCTTAACTTAAGCATTTGTCATGGTGTTGGATATCTGTGAAAAAGTGTATTTAATCTGTTCCTATTCCTGAAACTAATGAGTACAATGGCTCTGGTGTTGGATCCAATCATGTCAATTTGACTTAACCATTATGCTTAAAGTTCATAGAACCAATAACAACACATTGGTGGGTACTGTAGTCAATTGACACATCGTAACTGAAAGCAGCTCGACCCAAACTTGAGCGATCATTAGTTGAATTTCGCGCTCGCGTTTCACGGTATCCAAATTCTTTCACGTTCAATTTGGTCTTGACGTTCTTGTGCAGTACGATTAGATCGATAATTAGCTTGTTTTGTAGCAGTTCGGGTTCTTCTACCTAAATTGCTTCGTCTTAAAGGAGGCATATCAAATATAAATTAATTTGTCACTAAACACTTACTAGACCCACACTACGAGTAACACTCTGTACAGAACACGACATACGGATTTGTTTCAGCCGTTAATCAGTTGACAAAAGCAAACTCAGTAGATAAGGTAACAGAAGATCCACGAAAAACAACAGCAAATCGACATACAAACTTTTTTTTTTTTAATTTGACTTGAAGACAAACTCTTTAAGCCGACTACCTTTAAGTTGGACAAAATTTGTATGGAAAAAAGAAAAGGGCTGTTTTTATGGTTTTTCCGGCAATTATTGGAATTTTTCTCGCCGTAAAAACCATCCTTGAACTTCAACGAACATTTAAAAAAAAAATTGGACACATTGGTTCAGGCATTGTTTAGTTATGCGGTAACCAACACATTTTGCAATTCATTTTTATATATAAGATTCGTGCAGTTGAATTTCTAGAAGTTTTACAAGATATTTATTTTGTATAAGATAAGACACTTTGATTTCAATTATCTTTCTTTGATCTCAATATTCTTAATTCAATTTTTTTTTTAATATTTTCGGTTTTTGTAAAAAAAGTTGTCAAATGGATTTTTCTGAAAAATTAACTAAAAGTTAGTAACACTATTTTGCATATGATTAGAAAGGTTTTTTTTCGAAAATATTTGTTTACCAATGTTACAATTTTTTCTATTTTTATACCGTGTGAATTTTGTTTTGTAAATCCTCGGGGATTTTTTTTAAAAGATTTTAAAATAATACGCTAGATTAAAATTTTAAACAAGTATTTTATTTATTAATTTGAGCATCGGATCCCTTACAACTGGTGGGGGGAAATTTTCTGCTATACGTAGGAGTGTCAAGATGGAACTGAACTGACTGTCAGGAAAAACCCTGCTTATTTATACCATTTTGATATTCTTAATTTCTTCTTACAGACTATAAATATGTGTGTATTGGTACATATTGGCATTCCTTGCAGTACGGGTATTACGGTTGAATTGTTTAAGGGGAGGAATGCAACTTGCTATTTCACTAGAGCCTTGTTTATAAAAATAACGACAAAAGAGTGATAGACATGAGAACCTGCGGCGGTGTTTCAAGAGAAGGAAACGTTTAGTTTTAAGAGCTCTCTTTTCGATTCTATCCAGAAGAGTACGTTTTTGTGGCACTAGTCTAAATATGAGAATTATACTCGAGTTATGCACAAATAAAAGCTTTGTTAATTATGTCCAGATCAGAAGGGGTACAAATCTTTCTTCATGGTCTTAAAAAAGCTAAACACTTAGCAGCATTTTTGGCAATGTCGAATATGTGATCACTTTACAACAAGTGGTTTGTGATGCACAGACCTACAACTGATAGTTGTTCAGTCTCCTTCATGGAAGTACCAACCAAAGATTGGGGCATTGGGGAGTTGTAAACATTAAATTCCATTTTTGATTTTTCCCCATTGGAAGGAAAATGCAGTCAATATCAGAAATAAATAAGCTTTTCATACGCTGCCCTTGATTAGAAAAACAAAGATGAGAATCTATAAACTAAAATAAAAAGTGTACTGTCATCATCGAAACAATTAATTCGGTTAGAAGTTTTAGATAAAATATGATTTTTAAAAATAAGGAAGAGCGTCTGGGGCACAATATTATTTATGTTATGGATATCAGATTTGAATTGATACTATTTGAATTCAACGGTCTGAAAGTAATTTATAGCCCAACAAAGAAGAGATTTACTAATACCAAAAACACTGTTGTGAAAAATAACGAACCGAATATTACGATGGCGGATTGATTATCCGCAAACTCAAAAGATTGTAATAAAAAAAACGAAAACGAATTAAAATTGAATAAAATAGGTAGCCGACGCGCACGAGTAGTACCTATTTGTGATTTATCTAAATCAAAGACAACTGTCAGACGCGAAAAGGTTTGTTCGTCAATTTCCTCACAGACAGCAAAAGCAGTGCTGTCGCCCGATAGCTCAGTTTTGGGGTGGGTTTAATTAATTGGGAACAAGGTTAATTTTATTAATCGAAATTATCAAATTAATTTGATAGTGGGTTGCGAATAGGGTGTTCTTGAAATATGTATAAAATCAAATTTAGAAGGAACAAAATGGGCGCCAGTAATTTTTTTTTTGTAAAAAAAAAGGAAATTACAAACCTTTTGGAGCGGAACCGACCAGAACAATTTGTGAACAAATAAAAAAAATGTTTTAAATGGATGGAATATTTTTAATTGTTTTCGATTTTGCTTGGGAAACCTTACAAGTAGGATTAAAACCCAAGATCTTTTAAGAATTTTTAAGAACAAAGAGTTGGTGTATGACACCGAAGATGGACCGTTAACCTTTTGTCCCTACTGGACAAAGAAAATTTCTAATTACGGGACGCGAGTTCCGCTTTCTCGGAATTGCCTTTTTTTTTTCTTTTTCGAAACGAAAGTCCAACGATTATAACACAATTCTCAATAGTTATTACCACGACAAATAAAAGGAATTCTACTTTTTTAACACCAATTAAATACTTATCTTTTCTGGATATCCTGCCAAAGTGCCAACTTCCCTCTCCTAGCTGTTTTTTTTTTTTTCAATCCTTTTTTTTTCTCTTCTTCTTCTTAATCAAAATTTTTAAAATTTTTCACTTCCAACAACACTTGAATTTCTTAACTTCTCAAATTTTTTCCTTTTTTTTTTCTTTCTTTCAATTTCTTGAACCTCCGGTTCAGATTCTATCTCGCAAAAAAGTGATCTTCCAGGCTTTCACCTTGCCTTGATGACCTCTCCTTTTTCTTCCATTCCCACATGCTTTCGGCCAATCAGAAAGTGTGGGTCTCTATCGCGTTTTAATTTAGCTTCACCTAGCTTATTTGCAAGAGTGAGCGAACGCAGTTGAGACACCACCACTTTTCCTACTCGCACGTTTCACCCCAGCTTTATGCACTACCACTGTCATTGAATTCGCCGACCTCTAGTACTTCTTCCAGTGAGCGGGAATTCAATGGTTGCATTCAGCCACCCTATTAACACCCCCATAATTTTGGAGAAACTTTGATAAGTCGCACGAAACTCAAGTGTTTAACGCGTTCTTTTTTTTTGTACGAAATTACAATTATGTAAAAATGTTTGTTTTAACTATCGGAGGGTGGAAGTTGGCAGTGGTTTTTGATCTCGCGATTTTACTCTATTTGTCGTTGGACTTTCGCGCAGACTAGGGGATTAGGGACTCGTGTTAACGTTCCATCTTTTACATAACGAAATTGATTTATGTTGGGCATGCAGCCATTCTCATATGAGTAACATCAGCAATCGAGGACCAAGTGTCACTCGTGCCCCTTTTTGTTTGTTGGTTTTGGTGTGACCAGACCACTTGTCTGTCACCTTGGTTGGTATTCGTGCAGACCGTCTGTCGTTCCAGCAATCACTTTGTGGACCGCCCGTCGCACAAATGTACCATTTTGTCCACACCTAATTTTGGTTGCTTTTCCATTATATATTAAGAGCAGGACACTGACTGATGGAAGACAGGATTCAACTGAACTCTTAGAATATATTGGAGCCACAACGAAAAACGGAAGGTTAAAAGGGAACGGGATATAGAGTAGGTGAGTGAAACTTGTTGTGGTAAATTTTACCGCAACAAATCCCACCCTTACCTCCTAGAAAATGTGTTAACAATTCTGTAACACATTTTCTAAAGGATACCCAGGTAATGGAAAAGAAGATAAAGGATGTTCCATCAAAAAAAAAATATCAAAAGACAAAAATGTTACATTAGAGATAATTACAAAAAAAAACTACTTTAAACTACTCTCTTCGGATGCATCGGTATACGATTTCAGATCCTTAACGTGCCATGTTCCGCGTTCTTTACCATTAATATCTTTTAACACGTACGTCCAAGGTGACACACGTTTTTTAATTTCAAACGGACCGACAAACTTCGGTGCTAATTTGGCAGCATAGTAATTCGCGGCATCCGATAACGTAAAGTTTCTACGCCATACCAGGTCGCCGGGGTGATACTGAACATCACGCCGTCGAAGATTGTAGGCCTCAGCAGCTCTTTTTGATGCTGCTTGTAATTTGTTTTCAATATCGATTCGGAGTTCTTTGAACCTTTTTTCGATCTCCCCAGGATCTTGAAAGTTCTCAGTATTTTCTCGTAAAGATGGTTCTTCTCGACCTGAAGTCACCATATCCCTCCCAAAATTCGCGTAGTAAGGTGAAACACCTAAAACCTCATGTTGTGACGTGCGAATAGCACACGCCACCTTGCTGAGCTGTAAATCCCACACTCTGTGGTTTTCTGCGACGTATGCCCTTAACGTCGTCTTTAGGATCTGATTGATCCTCTCCGCAGGATTCGCCTGCGGGTGATAATGGGCTGTAAATTTTAATTGTGACGCGTACGCCTGGCAAAGCGTTTTCAGTTCCTTTGATCGAAACTGAGGACCGTTGTCACTCACGATCACTTTAGGGATGCCAAATAAAAGAAATACGTTGTCTTCCAATTCCCTAACTATGGCCTTTGCAGTGGCCGACCTCAAAGCGAACAGCAGTGGAAATTTAGTAAAGTAATCTACCACCGTCAGGATATAGATAAAACCCCTACTCGACTTCGGAAGTGGACCTACCAAATCAATGCAAATCATTTCCCACGGTGCTTTAATACCTATCCTCTCCGTCATTAATCCAGCTGGTTTCTCATTCAACGGCTTTACTTGTTGGCAAACTTTGCAACTCCTAACATATTTAGTTATATCGGCCCTCATTTTTGGCCAATAAAACTTAGCCCCAATTCTGGCAAAGGTTTTCCTAACGCCCATGTGTCCTGCTAATGGACTATCGTGGTTCTCTTGTAAAACAGCTAGCCTATCATTTTTCCCTATAACTCTCTTCCATTCTTGATTGTTTTCGTGAACTACCACATGATTCGCCTTCACGAGTTTGAACAACTGGCCTTGTTCAACTCGCCAGGCTGGGTATCTAAGGGGATTTGTATTTACCGCTAAAATCATTTTCTTCACCCAAGGGTCTGAATCCTCATCTGAGATACCACCCAACTGTGGCACTCCCCGAGAGAGCATATCCGGGACTACATGCTCCTTGCCCTTACGGTGAATGATTTCAAAGTCGAATTGTTGAAGCTTAATTGCCCATCGGGCCAACCTACCCTGCGGATCTTTAAGATTGCTTAACCATACCAAGGAGTAATGATCCGTCACAACCGTAAATCGAACTCCTTCAATGTACGGTCGCAACTTCTCAACGGCCCAAAGTACAGCCAAGCATTCTTTCTCTGTTGTACTATAGTTTTTCTCGTTCCTATTTAGAGACCTACTAAGGTAACAGACAACCTTTTCTCCCTCATCGAAGTTTTGTGAAAGTACTGCACCGATACCGAAATCTGACGCGTCTGTTTGAACGACAAAAGGTCGTTTAAAATCTGGGCAAGTGAGTATAGGTGCTGTCACCAGACACTCTTTTGCCTTCCTAAAGCTACCCTCACATTCCTGAGTCCAAATAAACTTTTTATTTTTCTTTAATAAGTCTGATAAAGGCCGGAGTAATTCGGCAAAATTTGGTACAAAACGACGGTACCATGAAACAGTCCCTATAAAACTCCTAACCTCTTTTACATTCCTCGGTGCTGGGATCCTAACCATGCTTTCCACTTTCTCTGGATCTACATGTAAACCATTCCGATCCACTATATACCCTAAAAATTTTAAAGATGGCATGCAAAAATTGCATTTTTCCTTACTGACTTTAACCCCGCTCCACTCAACCTTTTCATCACCTCATTAAGAATTTCCAGATGTTTTTCGAAATTATCTGCAATGATGATGATGTCGTCTAAATAGACGAAAACGAATGGTTCAAGATCGGCACCCAAAACTGTGTCGATAAATCTTTGCCAAGTCGCAGGTGAATTATGAAGCCCGAAAGGCATTCTTTTAAACTGAAAAAGGCCCCTCCCTGGTACCGTAAAGGCAGTATAGGGCTTCGATTCCTCTTCCATAGGAATCTGCCAATACGCGGATTTAATATCGAGCGAGGACAAGAACCTCGCACCTCTTAGTCTATCTAAAATCGCGTTAATATATGGTAGTGGATAAGCATCCCTATCTGTATTCTTATTTAGCTTCCTATAGTCCACACAGAACCTATAGGAGCCATCCTTCTTTTTAACTAATAGTATTGGAGATGACCAAGCACTTGTCGATCTCTCAATAACTCCTGCCTCTAACATTTCGTTTCATTCCCTATCTATATGTCCCTGCATTGCCGGAGAAACCGGATAATACCGTTGTTTAATCGGTTCCGCCGACGTTCTAATTTTGTGTTGCACCATTGTTGTACACCCTTAGCCTTCCGGCATTTTCCTAAACGATTCTTCGATAAGTTCGTCTAACAGTTTAATTTCCCTATCACTCAATTCAGAACGTTCTGTAATAGAACAAATCGAAACCGGCTGTTCCGAAAAATTCCATTCACGCGATCTTAAATCCGGACAATTCCCGATAAAGCCCAAAAATCGGCACCCAAAATCAACGTGAGTGGTAGAGTTGGTATCACTAGACAGTCCATAAATACCGCTTTGTCTTCTACTACAATTGGAAGAGAAATTGTCCCTAAAATCTCAACACCTTTTCCGTCAGCTAAACGTACGCTGCGGACCATATCTGTCTTTACTGAAAGACCTAAATTCTGTAATATCTTCCAAGAGTCCCTACCTATTATGGTTCTAGAAGCTCCTGAGTCTAATAAACCTAAAAAACTAGTACCATAAATTCTAACACTCAAAAATGGTCTCCTATCACTACCGTTTGCCTCCAAAGTAAAACCTAAGTGAATTTGATCTGCCAGCTGGTTCTCAGCAGGCAACCTATTCACTTTCTGCGGACTTCCCGCCCTGCTGGCGCAAGAGCCCGTTGCCCGTTTCCCGAGCAGCGACGACAATTCTGTCTCTTAACCCCTAACTGCCCACAACCAAAGCAACGCCTAGGAGCGGAACACCTATTTGCAAAATGGCCTGATCCATTGCAATTGTAACATCTCAGCGAAGAGTTTTGACTTGAAGAACTGGCCTGATTTTTGGTTTGGTCATTCCCCACAACAACCGAAACCATTGGAGTTTCCATACCTACATATGCTAGATCCGGTTCTAGCAGATTCCTATTATCCCTAACACTAGGTGGTGGAAGATACGATTCCTCGTTTGCCCTTACCGCTTCTAGATTTCTTCCTAATGCAACCAAGTCGGGAACACAACTTGGATTAGCCAAACCAAGCTGGGTTTGGTAGAAAGGTGTCAAGTTCCTTTGGATCATTGACAACTTCCTACTTTCCGATATTGGTTCAGTTAGCCTGCCAAACAGATTTTGCATCGTCGCCACATAGACTCCGATGGATTCATCTTTGCCTTGTGTGCGACGCCTAATCTCATCTAAGAGTGAATCATCATAATTCGGTGGGAGGAATTCCAGCTTCAACTCCCTGACTAATTCTGGCCACGAATTAACCGACAACCTAATAGCTCTATACCAAATAAGAGCTTTGCCCACAAAAAGCTCAACTGCTGCCTTAAAAAGTTGGGTTTCTGAAACTCCTCTAGCTGAACGTATTTCCTGAACTCTTTCTAAAAACGAGTTCACTGAGGCACCACAGCGCTCTCCAGTGAACTTCACATCCCATTTCGAAATATTTTGAAATTTGTCCCTACTCTCTATGACCTGTTCTAAAATCGTATTATCCTGACTAATAACGTTGCTCTTATTCCCTTCGCTACTAATGGCATTTCCTAATCCCCTCGTTGTATTGGTCTTCATCGAATCCTTTAGGCATTTTCCTTCATTGATTTTCTCATCATCTTTATCGGTCTCCTCATCCCCTTCCAATTCTGCCATAGCCATTATCAAGCTGTTTTTCAATGCTGCCCTACTCTTCTCCTGTGTTTCATTTTCTGGTAAGGCCCTATCAATCCTGCGTAAACCCCATTCTATCTTTGTTAAGATCTTTAAGTATTCTTTAGAAGGGTTTTCCAAAAGTTTCCCTATTTCTCCAAGTTTCTTTTCCACGGCTTGGGAATCCTCTTCGAATTTGAAAGGGTAACCAGGAAGTGTAAAAGAATTCCTGCGTTCTAATTTCAATGCTGCTCTAAGCGTCTTGCGCATCTCTTCTACCGTCCCTACTGTCAATCCACGACATTGTATTTCGTAGATTATCTCGTCTTGCGATAATCTATTTACTTGACTACTCTCCATTTTAAGTTAAAAAAAAAACTAAAAAGTTAGATAAATCAATTACACAACCCTTAAATAATCCCTCCAACGTTACAGTAAAATAAACAAAATTTATCAAACACAATTTCCAAGTAAAAAAAAGTCGTCACTAAAATTACCACTGGAATGCCCTGTTCCAAAATAAAAAGTGAAAATCGGTCCGATTATTGTTACCTAATTCCAAACTAAATTATCTTAAAAAAAAAACTAATCGAAAATAAAACTTAAATAAAAAGTACTTAAAATTTTCTAAAAGTTGCAACCCAGAAAAAGGTACTATATCGATACGGCAACTCTGATCGATAGTTCACCACACTGCAAAATAATTGCCCACACCTGTCAGAAATATGTTCTCTCAAAACAAAATGGATGCCCCGAATAAATTAAAAATAAAATATAAAAGTATATACATATATATAATAAAATGTAAATATTGAAAAAGTAAATATCACACAGCACAATAACTACAGTAAAATGAAAATATAGATAAAAACCTTATTCCATAGAAAATCCTCAATTTCCTTTTTTCTTTTTGTCTTCGTGACGTAAACAAATGTTCAAGCCCAGGCTATTTACTCCACTAGCAACTTTTAATATGTTTGGGATTCCTTTCCAACACAAATACTTTTCATACAATGTAGATACCTATAGAAAAGAAAAACAAAACACCAAGTAAAAAGTCTTATATAATTATTATAAATATAAACACTTCCCTAGGGATTCACAAACATAAACTATGAAGTGCAATTTAAACACTTTTTTATGCACACAAAGGATACAGACAAGCCCCACGTTTGGACGCCAATTGTTGTGAAAAATAACGAACCGAATATTACGATGGCGGATTGATTATCCGCAAACTCAAAAGATTGTAATAAAAAAAACGAAAACGAATTAAAATTGAATAAAATAGGTAGCCGACGCGCACGAGTAGTACCTATTTGTGATTTATCTAAATCAAAGACAACTGTCAGACGCGAAAAGGTTTGTTCGTCAATTTCCTCACATACAGCAAAAGCAGTGCTGTCGCCCGATAGCTCAGTTTTGGGGTGGGTTTAATTAATTGGGAACAAGGTTAATTTTATTAATCGAAATTATCAAATTAATTTGATAGTGGGTTGCGAATAGGGTGTTCTTGAAATATGTATAAAATCAAATTTAGAAGGAACAAGATGGGCGCCAGTAATTTTTTTTTTTGTAAAAAAAAAGGAAATTACAAACCTTTTGGAGCGGAACCGACCAGAACAATTTGTGAACAAATAAAAAAAATGTTTTAAATGGATGGAATATTTTAATTCGTTTTCGTTTTTTTTATTACAATCTTTTGAGTTTGCGGATAATCAATCCGCCATCGTAATATTCGGTTCGTTATTTTTCACAACAACACGCATATTCGATAAGAACTCTGTAAAATCTTTACTTTCTTCAAAACGATGTAAAGATTTGTTCCTCTTATCGGTGATAATTAACAAGCGTTTCCATGACCCTAAAAGAAGGACAGTGAGTGCTTTTGGAAGATAGTTGGAGATTGACGAGGATTCGGCTATTTACTCACAGGTTGTGCAAATACTGTTGTCCATGCACTGGGAAAGAGATTTGTAGAAGGGGACAGATGGAAAAACGTTGAAAAACACCTTATTATTATTATCTCTTGGTTGGTTTGAACTTTTGAAGACAATATTTTCAATTGTTGTCAAAATTATGATTTTAATGCACTAAACTCGAATAAGCGTGGTTCAACCCCCTAAAAACGAAGCTCTACCAGCAAAACTCAACTTCATCGAAAAATGTTCATCAAATTCCTGGACTGTAATTATTGTTTTTCTTTTTTTTTTCTTTTGTCAATCCTTTGTATAAATGCTTGTGACCCTATGACCCTGTGAGTTTTCATGTGGAATTATAATTTTCAAAAATGTCTTCGAAGAGAAACAAACAACAGTGAGTCTGTCAAAGGAAAATGTACTTTTATACTCTTCTCTTCTGCATTCTTCCCTTTGTGAGCTTCACATCATTATCGTTATTATTACACTTAACCTCTTTTGTTTTTCTCTTAATGCTGTATTTAAGGTATTTAGTTTAATGCCAAAGACAATCAGAATTCCATTTCACGTCCATGCCAACTTCATAACGTCTAGAAGATAGACATCAAAGTATTATATTCTATGTGCAGAGCTGGAACTTAAAAGAAGTTTATAACGACGACGCGAAGGCGATACGATAATAATATAAATTATTATTATCATAATAGAGATATGTATCTCTGTTGCTATATAAAATTCTTAACAGCTTTTATTTAGGTTGGGTCTAGAGCCAGGCTGCTGACAGAATATCTACTACAAAAAAAAATATTATATTTGATATAATGACTCAAAATTTTGAGGATTAACTTTTTTGATTGGAATAATAATTTAGAGGTGAATCATTTTAAGGTATTTCTGAGGCTTTAGGGGTTGTCTTTGTCTGTTGTACTTAAGACGCCATTAAGGGTGATTTAGAACTAAGGCTGTGGTAAGCGGTGGTGGTCGGAAGGATTTGTTTTAGGCAGAAGGCTAATCTTCTCTCAATCGTTGACTGCTGGCACCGTTCGTTGTTCATAAAATACAAAAATATCATTTTATCGGCCTAGAGGAAATTTATATCGCTTCGTTGGGTTTATGGATGTTGAAATAAAAAACGAATGTTGGTCGGTTAGTTCGAAAACAAAAAAATTAAATTTTTACAAATGTAATTTGTGTGGAGGAGATTTAAAGTCCTTATGCTATGGACATATAAACTAGGTTATAATTCTTGAGAAAAAAAGTTTTACTATGCAAAAAAAAAATACAATTTGATTCACTGGAATGGGATAATAGGATATGTTATTTTATCAATTTACAGTTGAGCTCTATTTTAGACATACTGTATAGTATAGAGATTCTTTTTTTAACCGCAAATCGAGAATTTGGAATGCTATACCCAACTCTGTTTTCCCCTTGTATTTTGATATTCTAAACTTTAAGGCCAATGTGGAACAGTATATCCTCTTTTAACGTTCCCTATTTTTACCGCTCGCATTCTATTTAAACTGAATTCATGATAACTGAATAAATAACCTTCTGAGTGCCTACAAATTATATAAAAATAAGAGAAAGTATTTTTCAAACCACACCCTTCGAGTGAAAGTAACCTAACTTAAAAATTGCAACGGTTTATATTTATAGTTTAGTTTAATAATATTAATTTGTTCATAAACTTTCAATATATAATTTGGCAAATCATTAAATCCAATGAAATATTTGTGAAATACAATAAAAATTAATCAAAACTATATTTTCTTGAAGACTTTATTGGTCATTTCCCATAAGTTGCAATTTTTGAGTTAGGTCACTATCATTCAAAGGGTGCGAAACTATATTTAAATTACTTGTAATTTGGTTGAAAATGTATGGAATAATGAGCACGGCTAACGCAGATAAAGGCTTTCCTATATACAATGACGGATCCAGGGAGGGGGGGTCGTAGGGGTCATAACATCCCTGGGAGATAATTTGTTTGCTGTTTTCGTAGGAATTCCCTTCAATTCAAAACTAATCGTATATTGCGTTAATAGATATGACCCCCATTATATTTTGAATTATTTATTTTTTGTATATGATAACAACATTTGTATTTTACTTCCTTAAACTTTGTTGGTAAAAGTACTACTTTTGACCGAAGATAGGACCAAGAGCATAATATGAATCGGATATTCAGCCCTGTTCCAAAAACACAGCACAAATACATCAACTTTTGACCAATTGACGATTCAGGGGGGGTGGTCATATGAGCCAAAAAACTTATACAGTTAAGTTGTATAAGTAAAGATTTCATTTAAAGATTTATTAGTAATTTAACGACATTCACCAAAAAGTGGTTTGCTGTCAAAAACAACTCAAATTTTGATTTCCGCTCAATCAAGAACTTGACAAAAACTTTAGTCATGCTTTCAATTATTTTCATAAAAATTGGTTCTAAGAAAAAGAGCAAATATTCAGGTTCTTAAGAAGAAACCTTGATGATCTCTTAGATCATCAATTTTATATTAAGTTGCTTTGAATTCCTTAAATTAGCCTTTAATTTTATTATTACATTTTTTTGATACACGTAAATAGTGATTATTGAAGTGATTTTTACTGCGACATATAGGAACTAGAAAACTAGACAAACAAGAGTTTTTAAACAAATATTTCGAGGGTAGAGAAGTCGAAAAAAGTGGGTACCTCGATTCCTTCCGTCTGTCTGTCTTTCCTGGCCACTACAGCCCAAACAATTGTGTTGATTGAAATTAAGATTTTTAGGTGATTAGTGTAAGGAGTTTTTATCATTTTATTAATACAAAGAATAACAGCAGTCCCCACACAAATTTTTTGGTTCAAACATGTGATTTTTCTAGAAATTTCTCAAAAATTTGTGTTCTTAATTTGGCTTCTTTCTACAAGAAAAACATATTTTCGTATTGCTTCAGAAGGGTACCCCTCAAAAAAATTTTTATTTTGTTTTTAAGTTTTCTCAAGAACTAATGGAACGATTTCAAAATTCTTCTTTCTCTGTGCAAGCTCTTGTCAATGATCAAATTGATGATGATTTTTTATGATCAAAAATGTATTTTTTTTATTTTTAATAAAATACTAATTTTGTTTGCAAAACTCGATATCTCAGAAAGGGGACAACATTTTTTTACGATATTTGAATGTAAAATGTTCATATATTTATAAGCTCTTTATTTAGTGCTTATACCAAAAATATTTTTAAGACAAAATTTAAAATGATTTTCGAAAAAAATAGGTTAATCTAGATTTTTCGACAAATAAAATGGCATTTAAATTTTTGAGAAGAACTTATTTTGGAGGTACATTTTTAAATCTTAAAATAGAGGCAATATTTTTAAACAGACTTTTTGGAAGAAAATATCAAGTTCTTGCGACTCAGTCGTGCAAGAAAAAATAAAAATAAATCTACTTTTGATGAATTTGCTTTGGATGTTTTAGAACTGAGATTAACACGAATTTTAATAATACAAATGTCCCAAAAAATCAAGTGGCACTTTTGTTAAACTTTTCCTATCTATTGATATAAAAGCTTTGAAACGTATAATTTTTGCTCTTAAATATGACATATATAGAGAACTGTTCGAATCTTGGAATGCTTTCATATGAGTCATCCAAATTAAATAGTTAGACCATAACTTGCTGGACAACAGTGTTCTAAATAGTTTAATTACTAAAGTTGTCGTTTTAGCACTTATTAAATTTTGTTAGCATCCTTTACAAAACTTTTAAGAACATTTTTAAGCGGTGAGTAAAAACTCATCTAAGTGTGTGACCCCCCCTGATGAAAAATCTGGATCAACCCTTGGCTATATACCTATAAAAACAATAAATTTCAAGAAAAAGATTGTCGCCATCATTTCTTTTTAATGATTTAACATAATATTTGATTGATTGTTTGTCTCAAGTGAAATACTTTCAATAATTCTCAGTCTTTCGACATTTTCATGGGATTTAGGTGTCGAGTGTTCTTGCTTTCCTAAATCAATATTTTTTGGATGGATCAATTTATGATGTATTGCTTTAGGTCAATTTGAATTGTTTAATATTTTACCAGTCTTCAATGAAAAACAATGCGTATGGTTTCTTAATTTAATCAAAAGGAAGGCATGTTTTAAAACGTAATAAAGATTATTTAGAACGCCCTAATTTCTAGTCACAATTTTCAGAAAAACTTATAAATCAAATCGCATAACATTGCAGCGGAATAGTCGCAACTTAGTTTGAACGCTAAATATTTGATTTTAAATATTCTAAAGCACTTAAAACGCAGTCTTTGTGTTTCTGATACGGCCCGACTTAGTTTCGCCACAAATAGGGACGCTAATCCCAAGGTTTTGGAAGTCTTCTGGTTGTCCAAAAATATCGACTTAAAAGGATGGAAAAGGTCTAATGCTCATCCTTTTAGTTTTTCCCGAATTGATCTTTAAACCCACCGTTCTCCTGCACCTGCGGAAACGAACCAAATACATTCTCTATTGACACTGCCGTTCATGTCAATTTAATCTGTTTTCCTTATCGAAGTCTAAATCTGGACAGAAATTCAACTTTTAACGAATTTGATGCTCTGTCTGACTCCATTGACAGAATTGCGGGCCATTATCCTCGTCCATTATAATCGTCATTGCGGGCGATTTCAATGTACACAATTCTTCTTGGCTTCGCTATTCTGACCAATCAATAGCCGAAGGAAGGTATGTTACGGTCTTTGATGAGTTAAATTAATTTACTCAGCTTGTCAATGAGCCAACTCGAATCCCTGACATTGCAGGCCAATCCGCCAACACCCTAAGCTTGTTTCTTACCTCTGACCCTTATAAATAAACAATCAGTGTATTACCGTCTTTAGGCACATCAAACCATTGTCTGCTATCTGCAAAATTTCTCATGTCAAAAAACGCAGTTAAAGAAAAAACTCCTATGAGAACCGTTCAGCAATATGAGAACCACTGGGACAGACTCAATAAATTCTTCAGAAACTTTAACTAGTCACTATGCTTGCTCGATAGTGACATGGATTCCAGCACAGATATGTTTACAAATCTAATTCTTTGTGGAATGTTTGAACGCTAGTCCACAATGACACTCCCAATTTAAGCTCGATTGATAAAGCTAATTTAATTGCAGCTACCGGATAATGTCATGAGTCCTCCTGTTCTTGAGAGTGTTGTATTCATGGTTAATCTCAGCGCACAGTGGAACAAATCTTTACATCGTTTTGAAGAAAGTAAAGATTATTGCACTTGATATTTCAAAGCCATTTGATAAAGTTTGGCATCAAGCTCTCTTATCGAAAATGCGTGTCCTTTGGTATTGATGGATTTCTTTCTTGTTGGATTAGGAACTACCTTTCGAACAGTTTCAAATCGGAAATTCATAAAATAAATGCTGGTTTCCCATAGGGTTCTATTTTGTCTCCGACTCCCTTCGTTATATTCATAAACGATCTATTGTCTTCCACTTCTAATCCAATTATTCCCGCTTTTCATATTCGTTTTTAGATTAAAACCCTTGTTCTTTAAATGTGGAACTTCAACGTGCAGCGTATGAGGTCAAAATCAACAGATGCCAAAAGTGACAGATGTCAAAAGTGACAGATGTCAAAAGTGACAGATATCAAAAAAGACAGATGTCAAAAGTGACAGATGTCAAAAGTGACAGATGCCAAAAAGACAGACGTTAAAAGTGACAGATGTCAATAGCGGTTTTTGACAAAATTGACAGCTTTGAAAAGTGACATGTTTAAAGATTTAAAACACTTTGCTGAATCCACTGTCCATTATTTTAAAATTGAAAATTCTAGTAGGCCTTGAAGTTCAAAATTTTCTATAAATATAACCATCGACCTCAGAAATTTCATTGCCAAAAAGTTTCGGGAGTGAAAACATAAAATTTGAAATTTAAAAAAAAATGATTTCTTACCTTATAAGAAATTTATTAAAAAATGTGAGCAAAATTACCTTAAATAGAAAAAGTGAGAGGGAAGAAATTGAAAAAGATAAAGGAGAATATGATCTTATTTTAAAATATTATATGAGCTTTTGGAAATTCTAAATTTCAAATAGTTTATTTTTTAATATGATAATATTTTCTTTGTAAAGTTAAAAAATGTATTTATTTTATTAATTTATTAATTAATTATTTAATTAATTAAATGCTTCATTAGTTAAATAATTAATTAATTAATTAATTTATTTTTTTATTTATTTATTTATTTATTTATTTATTTATTTATTTATTTATTTATATATTTACTTATTTATTTATTTATTTTATGTGGTTTGGTAATTTATTTGTTTGATTTCAGTTTATATTTCTGAAATCAAACAAATAAATTACCAAACCACTGTCACTCACACTGCGCTCAGTAGCTCAAGTGTGACAAATCTCAAAAGTTACAGATGTCAAAAGTGACAGATGTCAAAAAAGACAGACGTCAAAAGTCACAGATGTCAAAAGTGACAGACGTCAAAATTGACCGATGTCATAATTGGCAGATGCCAAAAGTCACAGATGTCAATTTTGGTATTCAGAACTTTAAGGTATATCCTCTTAGACCCTTCACTATTTTCCTAACGCTAGGTCTTTGTCGGTAATGCAAAAGTATCGCTCCTAAAAAAAATGTCTTTGAATTAATTTATTTTCTAAGCTTAGTTACAAAATGTGTCAAAATTCGATCCTTATCCATTTCGAGCCATATCAGCTATAGTTTCATATTTTATAAATTTTTGTGTTTCTAATATTGATCTTCTTAAAATAATATCTGTTTTACTTACATCAAAAACTCATAACACATTAAAGCAGAAATCTCCAAAAGAGGCTATGTTAAATAAAATTGATAAATAAAACTGATTCAACAGTCAAATATGAGGAAAGCTTTAAGTACCAGAAGATAAGTTAGATGAAGTTGGTAAATAAGTGAAATGAAATGTAATTGGTCTAATAAATAATATTTATTTATAACATGATTAAATATTTTATCAATTTAATGTTTTATACACCAGAATGTTTTAAGCACCCTTAAGGAATTCCACAAATCTGTTAATCTATCTTTGGTCTTTTCAAACGGGGAAATGATCGCCGCCCACAACACAATCATCACGAAGATCTGCTTCTTGAAAAAAAAACGTAGCTAAGGGCGCAATGCAACGAAATATTGTCTCTAATTAATCATAATCATATCCTCTAGCACCAATCAACGAATCAAGTCGAGAGGGAATGAATTATGTTAAGATTATTTATATTATATATTTTGTTATAAAAAATATAAAAGGAAACTCAAAACTTCAAATTTATTAAATTTTTCTTTATTTTAGAAAACACCCTTTTCAAATCACAATTTAAACCGAAGTGTCCATGGTTCTTGTAGTAACCTCCATCTGACCTTCTTTTTATGAAATTTGTATAACAGTTGGTGATTTTTAATCCCACATTAGATTAATGGTAAGTTGACATTCCGATTGTGGCAGCATCCAACATTCTCCCCCCCCAGTGCACAAGGTAAACGGTCATATCACTTTGGTCGACCATAAGCGTTAAAGAGGTACCAAATGTATTATTTTAGAAAATTACATGCAAAAAGAGATGTGATTAATTATCTTTTCAATTACAATTTATTTTAAACAATATAGGTATGTATCAAATTCATTTACTTCACCAAAACCTATTATAGTTAATAAATTTCAACCTTCGTTTTGCCTTGCATCATGTAAACCCTAACAAAAAGTTAACGTCAGTTTTGTACGACATCCCTGACTTATAATTGCATATTGCAATCGAAGCTTAAGAAAGTTCGATACTCGAGACAACATATGCAGTTTCCTTTCGATTCCGACATTATTTTTCATTCAGGTTTATTTTGTGCAGTACTTATGTATATTTTATTGTTGGTAAAAAAAATAAAAAACATAATTATCGCGATCGGTGTGTGTTCCATTTTCCATTCATTTATTTGTTTGGTAAGTATATGTTAATTGTTCCTTATTATTTTGATATTTCAGTAAGTAATAAATAATTTAATTCAATCTAAAGTGTTTAATTTGTGTACCATAATCTGTGTAATATAATTTATGTGCTATATGTTCGAAATGTTCTTCCGTTATTTCTTACTTTGGATCCTCAATTAACTATGTACATAATGTGTAATTTCTTTTGAAGAGGTTCGCGTCATTGAGATTTTGTCCAGTGTTGTGATTTTAATTTACTTTTAGCTGTGTATATCTTTATATTTCATGCGGCATTATTAATTGAATACCTCCTATTTATTTTGTTTATATGTGAATTATTATACATACATTTGTACATATATTTTGTTTCATTCTTAAACAGGTTGATTGGTGATTATTATAGTTAAGCATAGATAAGCTGCTGATGCCGACGCACGATGGTAAGTTGCAATTATTTTTCGCAATAATGGTTTGAATATATGTATATATGTTTGTTTTCTTTTTCAGGTGTTGTTATGGTTGCCACCTCAGTTAATTTGATGAATTTATTTATGTGAGTTTTATTTTGTTTGTTTTTGATTTTATATTTTATATTAATAATTTTAATTAGATTATATTACTGAGTTTTATATTTTATATTAATAATTTTAATTAGGTTATATTATGAGTTTATCAATTTTAAATTTATTTTGACTATTTAGTATGTTTTCTCTTTTAGCATTTCTTTAGTGGACTGTATGTGTTGAGTTGAGCTGTGATATATATGTGGGATTGTATTTTGAGCACAAAACACCCCATTTTTTTTATTTTGCTTGGGTGGAAGTTGTTTAAATATGTGTTGATAATTAATTTT
The DNA here is from genome assembly GCF_945859685.1 of Eupeodes corollae. NCBI lineage: Eukaryota > Metazoa > Arthropoda > Insecta > Diptera > Syrphidae > Eupeodes > Eupeodes corollae. The sequence goes on from NC_079147.1 coordinate 90,185,314, forward strand.
ATATAAATGTGTTGATTATATGATGTACCTATATGTTTTGAGTTTATTTAAATGATTTGTAAATGTGTTTTAAATGTAATTTTAATATAATATAAGATTTTTTCAGTACATTGTAATTTGGTTTAACCGAATTTTGATTGTGTTGAAAATATATGTGTGTGTGCGTGTGTATGTGCGTATATATTTATACATATCTATAGATATATATATTCTGGTTTTTTTGGATATAATTTTTATCAGTTTCTTATATGTTTGGGTTTAAGTTTTTTTTTTTTTTTCACAAATTTTGCGGTATTTTAATTTTTTTTTTCAATTTAAGTTGATCTTTACACTGTTGTGGTTTCTGTATCAATGTTGTTCGATGGGAGTGGGCAGATTTTTGTGATAGGCCTTTTGAATTCGTTGTTCTGGGTTCTTACTTTTACAACGCGGATCAATTCATCTTGTCCTGGATAGGTTTCAACAATCCTTGCTAGGGACCATTGTGACGGTGGAAGTCTTTCATCTCTCAGCAAGACTAAATCTCCGATCTTAGGTTGTTTTTCGATTTTCAACCATTTCGGTCGATTTTGAAGCCTTGTTAAATATTCTCCGCTCCATTCCTTCCAGAATGACTGCAGTAATGCTTGTAGTCGTTTCCATCTGTCCAAGTAGCCTATCTTTTCAGTTGGTAGGTTGGCTTCAGGGACTGTATGCATTGATGTGCCGATCAAAAAGTGCGCTGGTGTTAGGGCGTTAAAATCATCTAAGCTATCTGTAACGGGACAAAGGGGTCTCGAGTTAAGACAAGCTTCTATTTGTGTTAGAAGCGTACTGAGCTCCTCGAATGTTAGGGCTTGGTTTCGGGCAACCCGTTTTAAGTGGTATTTGACTGATTTCACTCCTGCTTCCCATAAACCACCAAAGTGAGGAGAAGCAGGAGGAATAAATTTCCACTTGGTACCCAATTTACTTAGTGAGTCAGCTATTTCTTTATAATCATGTTTGGCTACATTTAACATCTTTTGAAGTTCGGTATTAGCACCCTTGAAATTAGTACCGCAGTCGCTATAAATATTTGAACATATTCCTCTTCGAGATATAAATCTTCTGAACGCGGCGATAAAGGCTTGAGTTGTGAGATCTGTTACAGCTTCAAGATGAATTGCTTTGGTGGAGAGACATATGAAAATTGCAAAATATCCTTTAAATTTCTTGGAATTTCTTCCTTTCCAAGTTTTAACTTCCAAAGGGCCGGCATAGTCTACACCAGTGTGAGTGAATGGTCGTGACATATTTACTCTGGGTGCAGGAAGGTTTCCCATCAGTTGTTGCATTGATTTGGGTTGATTACTAAAACAAGTGAAGCATTTACTCAACCACTTCTTCACTGTTCTTTTCATATTGAAAATCCAAAATTGATTTCGAATAAAAGCGATTGTTTGCTGGATACCTCCATGTAGGGTTTTCTCATGAGCATCTTCAATGATGAGTTTCGAGAAGTTATGATCTGGTTTCAATGCAATAGGATGCTTTTGATCATATGTAAGATTGGCATTTTGTAGTCGGCCACCAATTCTTATAATACCAGATCGATCAATAAACATGTTTAGAGATTTATTAAGCTTTGTTCTCTTAGTAAGTTCGAGTTCTTTTATGACATCGGAAAACATGAATTGTTGAACACTCCTTATGGTTGTACGCAATGCAATGTCAAGTTCTATGGGTGAAAGAACTGATTTCATTCTTAAAACATCATCCTTTCTTAAATTATAGATAAATCTGTTTACTAAGGCGACGATTCTTAATACCTTGATAAGCTTGGATTTTTTGCAAACTACATCAAGAATGCCATTAGCATCTTTGATGGTGACATGAGTCTTGATTTGTTTCTTTTCTTCTTCAGTTTCTAATTGGGCAGGTTGTTTCGGTACTGAGAAATCCCATTTTTCATGAAAAAAGTGTGGTCCATTCCACCATAGTGTATTGATCTTCAATTTCGATGGAAGGATACCACGAGATATTAAATCAGCTGGGTTTAATTTGGTGGGAATATGTCGCCATATACTTACATTGGTCAACCGTTGAATTTCGGTGACTCTATTGGCTATGAATGTCTTCCATTTTGATGGTAATCCAGATATCCAGCTCAATGTTATTGTAGAATCAGTCCATGCAAATAATTGGACGGTTTTAAATGGAAGAACTGATCGGGTATAATCGAGAAGTTTTGCCAGCATAACAGCTCCGCAAAGTTCTAATCTTGGTAACGATATTGTGTTTACAGGCGCTACCTTTGTTTTAGAAATGAGCAAATGAGTGTGTATGAGGTTCTGGTTGTCTAATACTCTAAGGTAGACGACGGCTCCATACGCTTTAATTGATGCATCACTGAATCCGTGGAGTTCTATTTGTTTGATGTCAGTTTGAGTGTTTATCCATCTTGGAATGTGTATGTCTTCTAAAATGTCTAACTCTTCTTGAAAAGAGAGCCATTCTTGTTGTAATTCAACTGGAATATTGTCGTCCCATGAGAGGCCCTTCAGCCATAATTGCTGCATGATGATCTTAGCCTTGATAATACAAGGTGCTATCCATCCTAATGGATCAAAAAGACGAGCGATGGTTGAAAGAATGGAACGTTTTGTAACGATATTGTCGAGAACGATCTTTTGGAAAGAAAATGAGTCAGTAGATGGGAACCAACTGATTCCAAGAGTCTTCGTGTGATCCAGAGATCCGAAAGTCAAAGAAACACTTGTTTCTCGGTCTTCTTCCGGAATGGATTTCAAAAATTCCCTGTCATTACTCATCCATTTACGAAGATGAAATCCAGCTGAAGTTAATAATGTTGAAATTTGATGGTACTTTTCGTTGGCTACCTCTAATGTGTCAGCACCTGAAACTAAATCATCTATGTACATGTCTTCACGGATTATTTGGGCGGCTAGTGGGTATGCTGATTCTTCGTCAGAGGCAAGTTTTTTGAGAGTTCTGTTCGCTAAATATGGAGCTGGAGCAGTACCAAACATCAAAACCTTTACCTTGTAGAGTTTAACTGGTGTTGTTGTATCTTCACGCCAATACAGCATTTGATAATATGCATCATCTGGATGAATGTAGATTTGTCTATACATCTTTTCTATATCAGATGTAAAGGTAATTTTATGTGTTCTCCACCTTAAAACTATTGCTATAATATCTGTTTGTGTCTTAGGTCCAGTCATAAGATGGTCATTCAACGAAGTTCCATTCGAAGTTTTAAATGATGCATTGAAGACTACACGCAGTTTTGTGGTTGTACTGGAGTCTTTTATGACGGCATGATGTGGAACGATGTTGTGAAAAGGTGAGTTGTAGATGCTGTCTTGAGTGATATCCACTTCTTCCATTTGGTTAAGTTTGAGATATTCTGCCAGACATTTATTATATTCTTCGTGTAATGTTGGGTTGATAAGTAACTTTTCTTCTTGCTTGTAATACATCCTTAATGCTGTTTGTTGTGTTGATTTTAGCTCTGGCCGTTGATTTGCCTTGAAAGGTAACGATACTTCAAAACGCCCTCCCGGCAACCTCTTGACGTGTTCTAAAAAGTGATTTTCGCACGCTTCATCTTCCTCTGTTTCGGTTTTTTGGTATGGAGATTCCTCAATCTCCCAAAACTTTCGCATTTGTGTGTCTATGTCGACAATTTGTGTGTAGACTTGAATAGAGTTGGGTTTTTCAAGCGGTACTTTTCCTAAAATGATCCAACCAAATTCGGTTTTTTGAGCGATTGGACATATTTGTTCATCATCACGAATGACTTCATTCAAAATTATTTCGCAATAAACGTCATTCCCTAACAAAATATCGATGTTTGATGGTCGATGAAATGTTGGATCGGCTAATTTTAAACCTTGGATATGTTTCCATTTTGTTGAAATAATTTCATGACTTGGTAAAAGCCCTGTTAATGTTTTATATACATAACCTTTTGTCGACATAGTGAAATCTGAATAATTTGAACTTAGGGTAAGTTCAATATAGTTTTGACAAGAACCGCTTTTGTTCTGCCCTAATACCGAAATATCAAATGAAGTATTGTATTTTTTGAGTCGCAAAAGTTGAGATGCTGATTCCGTTATAAACGTAGCTTGTGATCCAGGATCAATCAAAGCTCTTAATTTTATAAAGTTTCCATCAGATGATTTGACTTTTATGATTGCTGTTGCAAGTAGAATTTGTGTATTTTTAAAGTCCTTCAAGTGAAAGCAATTTGATGATGTTGATGGTGGTGGATCGTTTGGATAGAAGGCTGATGCATTTGGATTGAATTCTGTTGATATATGGTGTGCATGTGAGCTGTTTGTGTTATATGTGTTTGGATTTGTGTTGTTGAATGAATTTGTTTTATTGTGTGGCATAGTTCTGGTTTGAGTTTGAGAGATTGTGTTATTTGAATTGGGTGGTAATTGATTAGCTTGAGTGAATGTTTGTCGTTGGTATGTGTTTTGTTGATTGTGTAAGTTGAGTTGGTTTTGTGCGTTACCGAAATGAAGCAATGAATTATGTTGCTTTTGACAAAAATGGAATTTTTTATCACTAGGGCAACTATTTGTCTTATGGCTATATGCCAAGCAGTTAAAACAGTTCCCTAATTGTTTTACAGTTCGTTGCCTTGTGTTGACATCCATTTTTAAAAACTTTGTACATGTTCTTAATGAGTGTGCACCCTTATGGCACAGTTTGCATGAAAAATTTGCTGTTTCAGCATTAACATGAAATACTGTTTTTAATGTGTTGAGGTTGATTTCACATTTTGTTGCTCATCAACCATTTCCAGTGTTCGGAATCTTGTCTCTAAGAAATCCGAAAATTCCTTATAAGTGGGTATCTCTTTCTTAGTTCCAAGTGTTGCTTCCCATTTCGTTTGTACTGTTGATGGAAGCTTTTTTAAAAGCATGAAAATGATGATTGCATCCCAATGTTGGACTGGCAGTCCTAGGTTTGTGAGGGCGTGTAAAATTTTGGTTGAATTATCCAACAATTCGCGGATACCTTTCGAATTCTCCTCATGAATTACTGGTAATTCATAAAACAACTTTAACTCGTTATTAACAAGAATTCTCTTAAAATCATACCGTGAATTTAATAATTCCCATGCCTTTTCATAGCTAGCATCATCTACGATTATATGTTCGAGCAAAATGCCTGCTCCTTCTTTACAGCATGACTTTAAATAATGAAGCTTTTCTATATTTGTTAGTGATTTATTGCTATGGACCAAAGAAACGAATTGATCTCTAAATGAACGCCAATTCTGATATTCACCCGTAAAAGTCGGAGGATTAATTTTGGGTAAGCGTACATCGTGATACTTATTATCGTCAGATTTTGCAACTGGAGGAACAGCAGGAGGTATTTCTTTCGCTTTCGCCTCTGCAAACTTGTCCAACTCATCTAATAGCATAGATCTGTAGAGCGTATATATCTCATTTGCTTCATTAAACAATTCTTCGGTGCTTTTTACTACATCTTCTTTGACGTCATCACTGCAAATCACTATTTGATATTGGTTTTTTATGTTCACCCAATTGCCTTCAAGGGTTTCGAGACGTGTGGTTACATAATTTTTGGTTCTCCGAGTGGGGCTCACAGTCTTTTTAAAATTTTCAAAATCTTTTGAAATTTGCGTGCAGGTGTGTTTTACGATCTTGGTTGCGTTCATTGTTTGTATTTATAAAACAAATTGTATTTCTATAATTGTAATTATTTCAACAAATAAACGAAAAGTGTACTCACTGTGATTTTGTACTTATTCCAGATAAATGACTGCTTAAAATTGATGGCGCTTTGTGATGGGTTGCGATTGGTGATGGGCAGCGATTGGCGAAGGGTAGCTGTTTGCGATGGGTAGCGATTTGATTACTCTTCAGACGATCGGCGATGGATTGCACGAATTTCTTTATTTTTATAAATTATTTTATCAATGGAAACTTGTTTCAATGTTGTTTGTAATTTTAAAAGTTTAAATATATATTATCAAACGACAAGATGTCGGCACACACTCTTTTAATTTTTGAGGATTTGTGTAGCAAAATTAAGTGTTTATGGTTCGCTTTTTAATAGCCAACAAAGGACCAAAATGTTCTGCACAAAAAGTTTGATTTTGTTATAAAAAATATAAAAGGAAACTCAAAACTTCAAATTTATTAAATTTTTCTTTATTTTAGAAAACACCCTTTTCAAATCACAATTTAAACCGAAGTGTCCATGGTTCTTGTAGTAACCTCCATCTGACCTTCTTTTTATGAAATTTGTATAACAGTTGGTGATTTTTAATCCCACATTAGATTAATGGTAAGTTGACATTCCGATTGTGGCAGCATCCAACAGTGCGACTGATGAAATTTCGCGGGTTGGATAATTTATCATATTAATCATTACACATTAAAGAACAGATGACACCTGAGAATATTTACCCATAGAGAATTATTGTAGAAGATATCGGATTCAAAATTATAATTATTGTTATTTTATCGTCTACACATTATAAAAAAACCGATACAGTGATGAAAAAAATTATAAAAACAATAGTCCATCATTTTCAATACACAACTTACTCAGATTTGTTTTTCTTTAAAATAAGAACAAGATGGAAGTATGAGTTTAATTTTGTATTTGACTAATTTCAGCGAACTTATAATAAAAAATAAATAAATAAATAATTAGCTTAAATAAAATTAAAATAGTATAAATAACAATAATATAATTGAAATAATAAATGTGTATTTATATATACTTAGTTTTCAGACCTAATGCCGCATTCATATTCGGTTGAAGAATCGTCACCTGGATTAATTATATTTGAATACAAAATTGTGTCCTACATCAGGTAGTGAAAAAAGTATTCTTACTCAGCTCTTATGGCTTTTTCACACACTTTTCGTCAATCTTTAGGCGGGTTTTTGAAAATACGTCCTCTGCTAATTTTTGAACATCTAATACCTTGAATGTTGTATTTCGTGAGCCTACTCTTGAGATCTGGATAATTGGGTGGTAAACGTAGTACCTCATGTTCCATGGGTTGGTTGTAGCTCGGTGCCGTTTTATTACCTCATACTATTCTAGTTTCAACATCTGAATGGTATGCGGAATATTGTTTTCGTTTAGCCATTGTATCATCTCGGATTTATTTCAAGCAGAAGTAATTTGTTTTTCTTATTATTTATTGGTGTAGGAGGTGTTGTCCATTAATATAACTGAAAGTTCCTCCAAGTCGTTCAAACTTGTTCCTGAAGTTCATGTCGTCGTGATAGTCTCCAATTTTTGTTTCAGATTTGAATAAAAGTAATGATGTTTTTCACGAAACCTTTCTCACCACCTAAATGCGCCATTATTATAATTTCTGTCCATTTGAAATTGTGGTCTTCAACCATCAGGACAAGCCCGTGGTCTTGTATGCTATGAATATAGCTTTTGTTTGAATACATTTATTTTAATTCCCGAATTTTTCTCAGATACTTCACTCTTATGAGTTCAATATCAATTCTTTCGCAGAAAACTTTCCATTTGATTTTTTAAATATAAACTCAATGCCCCATAACCTTTCTGTTGCAAAATTAATAAAATGCACGACTGGGTCGCACGAACTTGCTCCTGTATGCTAAGAGTATGTTTAAAAAAGTACTTATATAAGATTTAAAAATATACCTGTAAATTAAGTTTGTCTTCAAAGATATCAATGCCATTATGTACAATTGTACATAATGAAAACCATAGTACTCTCATGAGCAGAAACTTTTAGGGCGACCAGATGCAGAGTCGTTGGCGCGGCGTTAGTATCGAAAGTGGAGAAATTCAGCGGGAGCGCGAGAAAAATATTATTTCCATTCCCATAAGCAGCCAGCAGAATAAGGGAGATAATTAATTTTCGACCCAAAAAGTCTACACAATTTCCTTCATTCTACTTGAGTCTATCCTTATATATATTTTCACATAAAGAGCTTCCATATGAAGGTTGATAAATTTGTTTTTGTTTTATTTATATCAATGCACTTTATATAAAAAACAAAATGGCTTAATATTGTATATAATAAGGGGATGAAACAAACTTTTGCATTCTGTTAATTATCTTTTACCGATATTTGTTTTTATTTACATTCATAAGTCTGCTTTTACTTCGGTCCGATCTTTGTATATGAAAAATGGTTTCTATTATGTATAAATCTACGATGCGTTCGATATAAATTCAACTTGTTCCTTAAAAGCTTTTTTCCTTTAGATAGCTTTATTGTAATTTCATATTAGAAAAACCAGGATGGAAAATAAATAAGATAAGAAAGAGGCAGACCGTGAATGTTTAGATTGTAAGGCGATCGCCTATTGGTTGTGTAGTTAGGTAACAGGTAGATGTCTAAAACGACCATAGAATAGTTCACTTGGCGTGCTTAGCTTTATGCAGATAGATAGATAAGGACATGTTTATGATGATAATGAAGGAATGTTATTGGTGGCTAGAAGGTACATACTACATTCCTTTTTAAGTTTTCAGCGCAAACATGGGGTTATTACGTTCAGTCTATTTTTTTCACTAAAGTTTTAAAAAACAAGCATACGAACAAGAACAAGAAATTGCTATTTATATGTTGTTTACAGTCAGGCTCTTGTGCGTTTTGAATTTTAGTTAAGAAGTGACACGTAAGCAGTAGTTGAAGAAGTTGTACGTAATACCTTTATAAATAGTTACAATGTGTATGCGTTGAAAAAGTGATTCTAATAGAAAATACTTATACTCTTTCTGGCCAGTTTCTTTAACTTGTAGGTACTAAGTATTTATTTTTATATTTTTTATTCATGTGTGAGACAACCTTATTCGTAAAGAATAATATTTTAAAATCATATATAAAAAGTTACCAAGATAATACTTCTTGATAGACTCTTTAAAATAGATTGTTGATTAAATATATCATATAAATGTGTACCAAATGCATTAGTTTGGATGAAAGATAGGAATGTAATTACAATTTTGTCAAAATAATGCGCTCTTTCAGGCTCATGCACATTAAAAATAATTTAAAAAATAATATTTTAAGATTCAAAATTTTACCTGAAAAATAAGTTTGTCTTCAAAAATTTAAATGCCATTTTATAAATAAAAAAACCGTTGATTTTTCAAATTTTTATTTTGAAAATCGTTAGAGCGGTTTTTTCTTAAATTAATTTTTTATATATAAAATTTTCCAATTTTGATCTAAAAATATTTTTGGAATGCAGTTGTTTAGTGATTATAAATATACGTCTTACGTTTGAATTTCGTAAAAAATTGTTGACCCGTTTTTGAGATATAGAGTTTTGAAAAATAAAAATTCAATATTTTTTAAAAAATCCAAACAATTAAAAATTGCATTTTTGTTAATCAAATATTGTTAAGGCAATATAGGAGCTTATTCAGAAAAAAATTTATTAAAATCAGTTCATAAGTTGCTGAGAAAATTAAAAAACAAAATAACGGTTCTATGAGTGGTACCTTTCCTGAGCAATACAAAAATATGGTTTTCTTATAAAAAGAAGACAAGTTAAAAAATAAAATTTTAGAGAAAATTTAAAAAAAATCTATCGGTTTGTTTTTGAGAAAATTCGAATTTTCGGTTTTTGACCAAAAAAATTGTATGGTGGCCACTGTTAGTTTTGATCTTTAAAAAATAATGAAAAAAACGCCTAACGCGAATCTGCTCAAAACCTTAACTTCCAAGTTTAAGCTCAATCGACCCAATGGTTTAGGCTGTAGGAGCGTGGACAGACAGACAAAACCGACCGGACGGAATCGCGGGACCCACTTTTTTCGACTTGTCTACCATCGTAATATCATGTTTGATTAAAATCTCGAGTTCGAAATTTTGCACGAATGCAAAACTTGCCATATAGTTCCTATATGTCGCAAGTAAAAATCATAGAACATAGAAATAAACAATAATCTCTTTTTTGTCAATTAATCCTAAGGCGCAGCTCGAAGGTAGTTTTTTATGTCTAACCCAATTACATTTTGCTTTAGACTTATTTTTTTTATTACAGGATGCACTGCACTTTGTCCCAATAATAAAAACAAAAATTATTAATTTTATCTTTTCGAAGTAAAGTTTACACCTAAACATTTGTTTTTTTTTCTCTTACCGGAGATGAAATAGTTTTTCAGACATCAAGCTTTGAAAGGAAAATAAACCATGATCATGTCTTATTCAAAGAAAGCTCACTGTTTGTGTTTTAACCATTAGTGATTCAGTCATTATGGCTGAATCACAAACACGATTCGTCTGCGTTACTTTTGGCCTGCTTCAGTTTGCTTTGAATGACATATGCATTGTGACATTTCTAAAATGACACTTCTGTCATTAGCAGTTGTTATTTTTTCTCAAAAGTTTGTTTTAGATTGTCGTGCAGTAAGAAATATTAATTTGGAGAACGAACAAATTAAAATCAAAGTGGAAGTAGCTTACACAGCCTATCGTTGGTATGTTCAGCTCAGGGAGCAAGAAGAAGAGCAGACTGATAGACGTTGGTGGGTCTGGGAGCTCAATCTTCGGAGAGATGAGGAAGAATTCTATGCTCTGAACTTTAACCAAATTAAGGATAAAGACCCAGAGCACTTCTTTAAAACAACAAAGATGTCTCCTAACGCATTTCAAATACTTCGCGCTCTTATTGGACCACATCTGGAGAAGACTAGTTGGAGAAAACCTATTGAACCAACTGCACGACTTGTCTTAACTCTGTTTTAAGTTGTTCAAATGAAAATGTTTATTTCTTTGTTAACAACATTATTCTCCATGGTATTTGTCACAAGAAGTACCAAAGCAAGTCCTCGCGTGGATGTTTCGTATGGGATATTCAACAGCTGCGAACATAATTTTCTTCGTTGACATCTGCCTATATTTTGGCGTAGGAATACGCACTCTTTGGAGTAATCATCTCGTTGCAGTCGTCATTTCCACAATTAAAATCTGTTTGGCGACGGCGAATCTTCAGAGAAAAGCAAATATTTTCTTTGTTTACATTTTTTTACAGGTGTTGAGCTGTCAGACAAAGCAAATATTCAGAAAATTGACTTAGAGCTTCCGTTTGGGGTCAAATTACGTAACATTACGTTCTTTTCCTAACGATTGTCAAACGAAACGTGATGTCGAAGCTCCATTTTGATAGCATGCATTGAATTCCTATGGCTGGTCTCGTAAACGTCAGGCGAGGCCGAAGCTGAATCGAGTTTGTGATTCAACCATTACTGCTTCAGAATGATTGCAGCAGCTTTATTGGCGCCATTTTTCTTTTTTCAGGGATATTTATTGTCTCTTTCAGAATTAAAGAGTTAATCAAAGAAATTAAAAGAGAAATGCGCAGTAGAATGGCCAACTGAATTTCAAGCTATACTTTAACTGTTATTCCAATGTAAGGATCCATTTTTTTTTATGAAAATAGATGTTTTGAGTTTGTTGATTAGTTTGTCAGATATTTTGCTTAGATACTAAACAAAATTTTTAAACGTCATCTATAATTTTAAATAGAGGCTGGAATGCGACCCACACTGATAACTTCCCATCCCGGCTGTCGATTTGTCTTGCTTAAAAGTTTGTCTTTATTTACTCGTATCAATTTTTACCAAATTTGCGTACTATTTTTTGTAGATTTTATTTTTTTATGAAGAAACGGACTGTTGGATTTGTATATAAAAATTACTGAATATCAAAAACAATATTTTATGTGAAATAAAATAAGTTTGAAGCCAATATTTCAATTTTTTGAAAAGATATTTGAGTCGAAAATCAATTTTTACCAACTTTTATTATTTTTTTTTACTTTTCTATTTTTTTGTAAAAAAATTGTTAATTCGATTTTTCTTAACATTTTTCAGAATATTGAAAACAATATTTCTTATAAGATAAAATAAGTTTGAAGCCTAAGTTTCAAGTTTTTGAAAAGGTATTTGAATCGATATTCAGTGTTTACCAACTTTAAGTAATATTTTTAATAAAAAAAAAGTCAAAAACATTATTCTTCGTTGCACAAATTTGTTTTGGATATAAAATCTAATTTTAGTCGTAAAATTTTGGAGGTTACAAATTTTGTTTAAGTTTTTTTGATTTATAAAAAAATAGTTAATTGGATTTTTTCAAAAAATATACTTCTTTGATATCACAATACAATATATAATATTAAATTTAATTCAATTCTGTTGCGTTTTTGGTTCGTAAGATATTTAGGGTTAACCAAAATGTTCACCTTTTTTGAAACTGCTATTGTAAAAAAACCACCCACGCAATTTTCTTGATATCAGTTTCTTCATCTTTCTGCCTTATTTTCTGTATACCAAATTTATTTGAAATCGATATCTCTTCTGGTTCTTGAGCTATGGACGACGAAAAAAAAACATCGCGACTGTACGGCCGTAGGGACAGACATCTTTCTAAAAATCTTTTATTTTTACTCTATTGACCTTGAAACTTCGAGAAATGTCAAAATTTTCAACTTGACAAATCGGACCCATTACAATAACTTCCTATGGGAAATTAAAAAGAAATTAAAGATTTAAAGTCCTTATACGTTATGGACTTTTAAACAAGGTTATAATTCTTAATAGAACAAAAGTTTTGCTATGAAAAAGTCGGAATAAAGTGTTGTTTAAAAAAATGAAAAAAAAATAGGCTGGAAAGAGCAAAACCATTGCTCAGGCGTTAAGGTGATGGAAGGTACCGTAACATCATGTTTTCAGATGAGAAAATTTTCACCATTGAAGAAAAATACAATCGCCAAAATGACAAGGTACTCGGAGTTCACAGGAGGCAACAAAAAACTACCAAGAAGACGTTTTAGAGAAAGTGGTGAAACCACTCACCAATACTCTATTCAATTGGGTGTTCCAGCAGGACTCAGCTCCAGCCCACAAAGCCAAATCGACCCAATTGTGGCTGAAAAAGAATGTTCCTGAGTTCATCAAGGAATCAGATTGGCCCTCAGGCAGTCTCGATCTCAATCCTCTGAATTATTCTTTTTGAACAGAGCTAGAGCTGATGGCTTTCCACAGAGGACATCCGAATTTGAAAAGTCTGAAATTAAGCCTTGTCCGAGCAGTGTGGATTTTTCCTGAGGAAAAGGTGCGTGCTCTCTTAGACGATTGGCCGAAGCGACTCAAGGCCTGTGTTGAGGCTAAGGGGGGCCACTTCGAGTAGCAAGTCAAAAATATTATTTTTAATTCTATTTTATATCATACTTAATAAAATTTATAACATATTTGATATTTTTGTCTTCTTTATTTTCATAGAAAAATGTGTAACAGTAATCTTGGCACGACTGCGAAATATTTAAAAAAAATTAAATTGATTTTTTGGAAACTTGCGTTCTTTGAAATGTTATCATTCAACGGCAATAACTCAATAAGAGCGCTACAAACGTTTATAAAAAAAACGTTAATTAAACTAAAATTGTTTTGGATATGAATAAAATTCTTTACTTACTTACTTAAGGTGGCGCTACAGTCCTGTGTGAACTAGGGCCTCACCCAACAAACTTCTCCATCTAGCTCGGTCCCTAGCTAGATGTCTCCAGTTTCGCGCTCCAAGTTGGGTGAGGTCACCTTCCACTTGTGCGCGCCACCTGATCCGCGGTCTTCCTCTACTGCGCTGTCCTGTGGGTGCGGATTCGAAGACTTTCCGGGCCGGAGCATTGGTTTCCATGCGCTCTACGTGACCCAGCCATCTTAGTCGTTGGACTTTTACTCTTCTTGCTACGTCGCTGTACAGCCCGTACAGTTCGTCGTTCCATCTTCTCCTCCACTCCCCTTCGATGCATACGGGACCGTAGATCACACGAAGAACTTTTCTCTCGAAGCGACCCAAGGTGCTTTCATCCGCTTTTGTCATGGTCCATGCTTCTGCACCGTATAGCAGGACGGGGATGATAATGGTCTTATATAGCAACACTTTGGTCCCTCGAGAGAGGACATTACTACTCAATTGCTTTCTTAGTCCAAAGAAACAGCGGTTAGCAAGAGTTATTCTGCGTTTGATCTCAGCGCTGGTGTTGTTTTCTGCGTTTACAGCGGAGCCTAGGTAGACGAAGTCCTTGACTACCTCAAAGGTACGTCTGTCGATTGTGACGTTTTGACCAAAACGTCGGTGTTGTATGTCCTTTCTAGACGACAGCATGTACTTTGTTTTGCCCTCATTAACCGTTAAACCCATTTTTGCCGCCTCTGCCTCAATACTCACAAAAGCCCCATTGACATCACGCTGAGTTCTTCCGATTATGTCAATGTCATCAGCATATGCCAGTAATTGGACAGACTTTTGAAAGATAGTGCCTCTAATGTTGACGTGTGAGCTCTGCACTATTCTTTCAAGCACAATGTTAAAAAAATCGCATGACAGCGCATCACCTTGTCTAAAACCTTTTTTGACATCAAAAGGTTCTGTTAAGTTGTTTCCAACCTTTATGGAGCAGCGTGAATTCTCCATGGTCATCCTGCACAAACGGACGAGTTTGGCAGGGATGCCAAAACTAGACATGGCTCTATACAGCTCGTCCCTGTAGATGCTGTCATATGCGGCCTTGAAATCGATGAAAAGATGGTGGGTGTCGATTTGGTGTTCTTGGGTTTTTTCCAGGATTTGCCGTAATGTGAATATTTGATCAACTGTGGACTTTCCTGGTCTAAAACCACACTGATAAGGACCTATCAGGTTGTTGACGATGGGCTTTAGACGTTCACATATTACGGCAGAGAAGATTTTATAGGCGTTGTTAAGTAGACTATAGTTGGTGCAGTTTAGAGGGTCTCCTTTATTTAGGATCGGGCAAACAATACTGAGGTTCCATTCATCGGGCATGTTTTCTTCCGGCCATATCTTACAGATAAGTTGGTGCATGCTTCTAACCAGCTTATCCCCAGCTGCTTTAAAAAGCTCGGCATTCAAGCCATCTGCTCCAGCGGCTTTATTATACTTCAACTTAGATATGGCAATCTTTACTTCGTCTAAGTCGGGAGGACGGGATTGTTGGCTTTCGTCGTCTATATCGAATGGGTCATCCTGCCTGACAGCGGGATTCAGTTCTTCGTCGCCGTTATACAGTCTGCAGAAGTGGTCCTTCCATATCCTCAGCATTGACTGCGGTTCCACTATGATGTTTCCACTTTCGTCTTTGCAGCCTTCGGTTCTAGGTTTATGTACCTGTGAATTTCGTTTCACCTGTTCATAAAACTTTCGAACCTCATTCCTGCTTTTATACCTCTCAACATCTTCGACCGCACGCTTCTCATGCCCTCTCTTTTTCCTTCTGAAAAGTCGGCGTTCCTCTCGCCTCTTCTGCTCATAGAGCTCACGAGCAGCTCTCGTCCTTTTATGTAGCGCCGCTTTGCGTGCCTGTTGTTTGGCTGCATTTGCCTGCCGACATTCCTCATCAAACCAGGGGTTCCTTGTTTGTGGCTGTTTGAAACCCAGCACATCAGAGGCGGCTTCTCTGATTGCATCTTGGCAATGTTGCCACTGGTTTTCGATACATTGTGTTGGCGGCAGAGAACTTCGAGAGAGGTTACTTGTCACTCGGTCGGAAAAGGATTTGGCGATCTCTGGCGATTGTAGCCGTTCGACGTTGTATCTTCTCCCAGCACCTCCCTGTTTTGCCTTGGGTCTGGAAATCCGAAGTGCTACCCTGGCTACAACGAGGTAGTGGTCCGAGTCGATGTTAGCTCCTCGGAAAGTTCGTACATCCATAATGCTGGAAGCGTGTCTGGCGTCGATCGCAATATGGTCAATCTGGTTGACGGTAGATTGATTTGGAGAAGTCCAAGTTCCTTTGTGGATGTTGAGGTGTGGAAAACGCGTACTGGCTACCATGACGTTTCGCCCCGCAGCAAAATCTATGAGCCTGAATCCATTGTCGGAAGTGTTGTCGTGCAGGCTGTTTTTCCCGATTATTCCACCAAAGATGTCTTCCCTTCCTAGCTTGGCATTAAAATCGCCCAGGACTATTTTAATATCGTAGCTAGGGCACTGCTCATATGTTTTGTCTAAGAGCTCGAAGAACATATCTTTGGTGTTGTCGTCTTTCTCTTCTGTGGGGGCGTGCGCGCATATCAGGCTAATGTTGCCGAATTTAGCCTTGATGCGTATAGTCATGAGGCGCTCATTGATGCACCTATAGCTCAAGACTTCTTGCCTAAGTCTGGCTCCAATGACGAATCCACATCCAAATAAGCGCTGTTGGTTTTCGTGGTAGCAGTCACCATAGTAAATATCGCAGTTTTTCATCCTCTTTTTGCCCGGCCCATCCCATCGTATTTCCTGGATGGCGGTGATATCTGCTTTATATCGTTCTAGGGCCTCCGCTAATTCTTCGGCCGCACGTGGTCTGTTAAGGGACCTAACATTCCACGTGCATATCCGAAGTTCGTTGTCCTTTATTCGTTTGCGTTGGTTGTCAACAGTAAATCCGTCCGTATCCGAGGCTTGTTGGTGCTTCGCAACTTTGAAAGCTTTTACGTGGCCAGGAAGTCACCCCGACGCACAACCCCCAACCTGGAGGGCCAGATCCTAAGTATAACTCCAAGGATGGGGAGCCGGATAAAACCGCTCCTTACAGGCCTGGGCTCCGAATAAGTCGAAGAAGCCCTATAAGGTGTTTACTAAGTAGTTCAACCTTACTGGAACTGTAGACGCCACCGTTGATTCCATCTCGGGAATTCCTCCGCTGCCGTCTGGATAAGGAGAGGTGCCTTAGTGGAAACACCTCTCCCCACCTCTCTCGTTTGCTGCCCCCAACAACTTTCCACTGGGGTTGGAACCCAATCTCTAGTTGAGGTACTAGGCACCCGATGTTCACCACGTGGAGGTGAGAGTAGGAGTTGATAGACAGAGGTTGGTTTTAAGAAAAAACCTGTGGACGCTTGTGTCCTCTTGAATGCACATGTCTACCATTTGAACATCGAATAAAATTCTTTATTCCTATTAAAATACGTTCAATGCTATTATGTATGGAATTTGATTTCTTTTTGCATGGCCACCACGGGCACGCTTGCAGAAGTCCAGACGCTGAACCCAATTCTTGAGGGTTTTCAAGCATAAATCAGCCTATACTGCTGCAATTTCACGACGAAGTTCATCAATCGAACGATCCAGGCGGCCAACAGACTGGACCATTTCGTGAGATAACACGTTCTCAAAACTGGGTTTCCAATAAATTGATTGTGACATTAGTTGTGTGGCTTGTAACGCCGTCCTTTTGGAACCACATGTCCTCCAAGTCCATATCATCCAATTTGGTCCAAAAATATTTGGTTACCATTGAACGGTAGCTATTCACAATAACATGCCGGGCTTGAGCATCACGGAAGAAGTACGGCAAAATAACGCCACCGGTTCATAAACTACACCAAAACGTAGTTTTGATGCAATGATGACTCATGGAGTAAGTGTGGATTGCGGCCTGACTAATATCGCATATTTTGTCTGGCTCTTCAGCCAGAAATGAGCCTCATTGCTAAAGATGATTTTTCGAAGAAAATCCGGATAATTTTCAAGTTGTTGCTCAGCTCAATAATCAACGAACATAATAACGCTTCTGGTGGTCAAGTAGCTTCAGTTCTTGCGTCAATTTAATCTTTTAAGGATATGACCAAGATCTTTTCGCAAAATTCGCCACAATGACGTCACAGAGATGCTTAATGCTTGAGAATGACGTGTTAGAGACACATTTGGGCTTTCTGCAACTGAAGCAATATTCTTGACACTACGGGCACTTCTCTGTTTTACTGTCACAAGAACATTTTGTACTGTGCCTGTGAATTCAAATTTGTTTACACTATACGCTTAATTGTTGATCTGCTAGGACGATTATGACAAACATAAATTGGACATAGCGCTTCTATCGTTGAGGCCACTGTCTCCGAATTTCGATAGTATATTTTAATCATTTTAACTCGTTGTTGGCTCGTATAGCTTTCCAGCATGAAATGGCAAACCTTACTACAAGGAAATTTCAAAAGAGCGGCAAGAAATATGGCGTCGTTAATAACTTGCAAGAAAAAGATTGTCGTCTTCATTTCTTTTTAATGATTTAACATAATATTTGATTGATTGTTTGTCTCAAGTGAAATACTTTCAATAATTCTCAGTCTTTCGACATTTTCATGGGATTTAGGTGTCGAGTGTTCTTGTTTTCCTAAATCAATATTTTTTGGATGGATCAATTTATGATGTATTGCTTTAGGTCAATTTGAATTGTTTAATATTTTACCAGTCTTCAATGAAAAACAATGCGTATGGTTTCTTAATTCAATCAAAAGGAAGGCATGTTTAAAAACGTAATAAAGATTATTTAGAACGCCCTAATTTCTAGTCACAATTTTCAGAAAAACTTATAAATCAAATCGCATAACATTGCAGCGGAATAGTCGCAACTTAGTTTTAACGCTAATTATTTGATTTTAAATATTCTAAAGCACTTAAAACGCAGTCTTTGTGATTCTGAAACGGCCCGACTCAGTTTCGCCACAAATAGAGACGCTAATCTCAAGGTTTTGGAAGTCTACTGGTTGTCCAAAAATATCGACTTAAAAGGATGGAAAAGGTCTAATGCTCATCCATTTAGTTTTTCCCGAATTAATCTTTAAACCCACCGTTCTCCTGCACCTGCGGAAACGAACCAAATACATTCTCTATTGACACTGCACATCTATTTCTGCCGTTCATGTCAATTTAATCTGTTTTCCTTATCGAAGTCTAAATCTGGACAGAAATTCAACTTTTAACGAATTTGATACTCTGTCTGACTCCATTGAAAGAATTGTGGGCCATTATCCTCGTCCATTATAATCGTCATTGCGGGCGACTTCAATGTACACAATTCTTCTTGGCTTCGCTATTCTGACCAATCAATACCCGAAGGAAGGTATGTTAGGGTCTTTGATGAGTTAAATTAATTTACTCAGCTTGTCAATGAGCCAACTCGAATCCCTGACATTGCAGGCCAATCCGCCAACACCCTAAGCTTGTTTCTTACCTCTGACCCTTATAAATAAACAATCAGTGTATTACCGTCTTTAGGCACATCAAACCATTGTCTGCTATCTGCAAAATTTCTCATGTCAAAAAACGCAGTTAAAAAAGTTTACAAATTTAATTCTTTGTGGAATGTTTGAACGCTAGTCCACAATGACACTCCCAATTTAAGCTCGATTGATAAAGCTAATTTAATTGCAGCTACCGGATAATGTCATGAGTCCTCCTGTTCTTGAGAGTGTTGTATTCATGGTTAATCTCAGCGCACAGTGGAACAAATCTTTACATCGTTTTGAAGAAAGTAAAGATTATTGCACTTGATATTTCAAAGCCATGTGATAAAGTTTGGCATCAAGCTCTCTTATCGAAAATGCGTGTCCTTTGGTATTGATGGATTTCTTTCTTGTTGGATTAGGAACTACCTTTCGAACAGTTTCAAATCGGAAATTCATAAAATAAATGCTGGTTTCCCATAGGGTTCTATTTTGTCTCCGACTCCCTTCGTTATATTCATAAACGATCTATTGTCTTCCACTTCTAATCCATTAAATCCCGCTTTTCATATTCGTTTTTAGATTAACACCCTTGTTCTTTAAATGTGGAACTTCAACGGCAGCGTATGAGGTCAAAATCAACAGATGCCAAAAGTGACAGATGTAAAAATTGACAGATGCTAAAAGTGACAGATGCCAAAATTGCTAGATGTCAAAAGTGACAGATGTCAAAAGTGACAGATATCAAAAAAGACAGATGTCAAAAGTGACAGATGTCAAAAGTGACAGATGTCAAAAGTGACAGATGTCAAAAAGACAGACGTCAAAAGTCACAGATGTCAAAAGTGACAGACGTCAAAATTGACCGATGTCATAATTGGCAGATGCCAAAAGTCACAGATGTCAATTTTGGTATTCAGAACTTTAAGGTATATCCTCTTAGACCCTTCACTATTTTCCTAACGCTAGGTCTTTGTCGGTAATGCAAAAGTATCGCTCCTAAAAAAAATGTCTTTGAATTAATTTATTTTCTAAGCTTTCGAGCCTTTCGAGCCATATCAGCTATAGTTTCATATTTTATAAATTTTTGTGTTTCTAATATTGATCTTCTTAAAATAATATCTGTTTTACTTACATCAAAAACTCATAACACATTAAAGCAGAAATCTCCAAAAGAGGCTATGTTAAATAAAATTGATAAATAAAACTGATTCAACAGTCAAATATGAGGAAAGCTTTAAGTACCAGAAGATAAGTTAGATGAAGTTGGTAAATAAGTGAAATGAAATGTAATTGGTCTAATAAATAATATTTATTTATAACATGATTAAATATTTTATCAATTTAATGTTTTATACACCAGAATGTTTTAAGCACCCTTAAGGAATTCCACAAATCTGTTAATCTATCTTTGGTCTTTTCAAACGGGGAAATGTTCGCCGCCCACAACATAACCATCACGAAAATGTGGTTCTTGAAAGAAAACGTAACTAAGGGCGCAATGCAACGAAATATTGTCTCTAATTAATATGCTCTAGCACCAATCAACGAATCAAGTCGAGAGGGAATGAATTATGTTAAGATTATTTATTTATTAATGTGCGACTAATGAAATTTCGCGCGTTGGATAATTTATCATATTAACACATTAAAGAACAGATGACGCCTGAGAATATTTACCCATAGAGAATTATTGTAGAGGATATCGGTATCAAAATTATAATTATTGTTATTTTATCGTCTACACATTATAAAAAAACCGATACAGTGATGAAAAAAATTATAAAAACAATAGTCCATCATTTTCAATACACAACTTACTCAGATTTGTTTTTCTTTAAAATAAGAACAAGATGGAAGTAGGAGTTTAATTTTGTATTTGACTAATTTCAGCGAACTTATAATAAAAAATAAATAAATAAATAATTAGCTTAAATAAAATTAAAATAGTATAAATAACAATAATTTAATTGAAATAATAAATGTGTATTTATATATACTTAGTTTTCAGACCTAATGCCGCATTCATAATCGGTTGAAGAATCGTCACCTGGATTAATTATATTTGAATACAAAATTGTGTCCTACATCAGGTAGTGAAAAAAGTATTCTTACTCAGCTCTTATGGCTTTTTCACACACTTTTCGTCAATCTTTAGGCGGGTTTTTTGAAAATACGTCCTCTGCTAATTTTTGAACATCTAATACCTTGAATGTTGTATTTCGTGAGCCTACTCTTGAGATCTGGATAATTGGGTGGTAAACGCAGAACCTCATTTCCCATGGGTTGTGTGTAGCTCGGTGCCGTTTTATTACCTCATACTATTCTAGTTTCAACATTTGAATGGTATGCGGAATATTTTTTTCGGTTAGCCATTGTATCATCTCGGATTTATTTCTAGCAGAAGTAATTTGTTTTTCTAATAATTTATTGCTGTACGAGGTGTTGTCCATTAATATAACTGAAGGTTCCTTCAAGTTGTTCAAACTTGTTCCTGAAGTTCATGTCGTCGTGATAGTCTCCAATTTTTGTTTCAGATTTGAATAAAAGTAATGAGGTTTTTCACGAAACCTTTCTCACCACCTAAATGCGCCATTATTAGTTTCTGTCCATTTGAAATTGTGGTCTTCAACCATCAGTGAGTACCATCCCATCCTTACTTTCCCCTTCTTCCACAGTTGCACAGCCTAGTTTATGTATCAATTACAATTGGAATTGGTGCATTTGCTAATCTGTGTTTCAGCAGATTATTTGAATTGAATTTACTGTTTTGCATCACAGGGTCGGATCGGTTCTCGTCACTGCTAAGGCATAACACTAGCAGTGAAGGGTATTGATAATTATTCTGTGTTTCAATTCAGTGAATTTTATTTTTCATCTCTATCAGTATTGGTCTTAGACATTTTTTTATTTTGCAATGACTGGACAATTCAGAGTAGATTATTGTAATATTCGTGGGCTAAGGGCAAATTTTTTGTTAGCATACCGCCATACTGTTTCATACAGGCCAGCTGTTTTGGCACTAAGTGAAACCCAAGTAGGTGAGGATTCCGATCCTGCTGAATTTTTTATTCATGGGTATAGCTTGGTGCCTTTATTCTTTTCCCACCATGGCCTCGCCATATACATTAGGAATGATGTTGCTTATCAGCTCTTACCACAATATGGTCTTTGCACCAATTCCTTTTTTAATTATATGTGGTTTAAATTCTCCGTGAATAAGCAAATAATTCACTACTGCTTCCTTTATCGAAGCCAAAATTTAGACAGAGTATCAACTTCTCGTGAATTTGATGCTTTGTCTGATTCCATCTAAAGAATTGTTTCGTCCTATCCTCGCACTGAAATCGTTGTTACGGGCGATTTCAATGTACACAATTCTTCATGGCTTCAACATTCGGGCCAGTCAACACCAGAAGGAGTGTGTTTGACATATGTTATAGATTTATATTTATATTATTTTAAAGAAACAATTAAAACAAACTAAATCATAACATTTTAAATAAGATTAACCTACTATTGTGAATTACATAATATGATATAAGCCCAATATGACATTTCTTGTCAAACTAATCATTAATGTTATAATTATAAAAGTTAGCTTTTTAACCTTCTAGAATAAAAGGACGGTCATTTATTATTCTGATTATTATTTTCGATTTAACCCGACACCATTTTGTAAAATATATATTTTTTGAGAATTAAAGTAATTATAACGAAGTTTAAAAGAAATTGAGTTTTAATTTGTATCAATTGGAAATAAAAATAGAAATTTTAACTGGCGACAAGAAACATTGGTCCTTCGAGCCTTAAATAAGATTAAATTAATTAAAACAAAAAGAAAAGTGTGTAAATTTGTCTTTTATATAAAGTGGAATATACATAAATATATATACATATATATATATATACACATTTTTAAACTTTAATTTTTAAAATTAATAAGTTGTGCAAGAAAATTGCGTAAAACAAAAAAACAATAAATTGAAATTGACTATAAATTTAAATTATTTTAAAGAACATAATTGTGCTGTGCAAACCGGGGCTCCCGCGACGCGTAATTAATACCAAACTCAACTCTACATCATCCATCGAAGGCACACAAAGTAAGTCCTCATTTTTAAAGTATTTTTTTTGCTCTTTTTTTTATTACATTTTTTAAATAACAAAAGTCCATTATGTCGTTTGGGGAGCTTTAAAAAGAAGTTTTGGCGCAATTAGAGCGCGACTATTCAAATTTTAAGAAGACAGGCCAGGCTCGTCGAACGAGTAACTATTTGAAAACTCGCATGGAGCTACTTGAACAAAATTTAGAAAATGCCAAACGTTATCACGAGGAAATCGTTAGCGGGGGGAAGCTCGAAGAGAATTTTAAAAAGGAAGACATGATAGCGGTGTTCGATCAAATTCGCGCCATTTATCTCGAATATAGGACTGAAATAATGGATGGTTTAGACAAATTATGTCCGTCCGCTCCACTTACGCCTGCAGTGGGAGCACCTCCATCAACAGGCCTTCCATCAGCAACACACCAGTCACAGCCAAATGTCCTCAAGCTTCCTCCAATCAAACCTCCCACGTTCTCGGGGTCTTATACATCGTGGCGTTCCTATCACGATATCTTTACGTCACTTGTTCATAACAATCCTGGCTTGAACGAAATCCAAAAAATGCATTTTTTGAAAGAGAGTTTGACAGGCGATGCCGAACGTCTTCTGCATCATTTAGATCTTAGTTCTGGGAATTATGCAAAGGCATGGGATTTATTGAAAGAAAGGTATGATCATAAAAGAGTTTTGGTCAATTCTTATCTCAAGGTCTTTTTTGGCCAACCTGTACAAAGTAAGGAATCTGCCGAAACCCTTAAAAGCTTACTTGACACAACAATCGAAGTTGTCCATGCTCTGGAAAATTTAGGATTACCAGTGAAGGACTTGGGCCAAAACCCAACAGCTATGGGAAGAAAAGCTCGGCAATAACAAAGAACTCCCAACCTTCGCCGATTTTACTGATTTTCTTAAATCACGTTTTCGGACTTTGGAAGCTATTGTGCAGCAAGCCAGTTGCACTAAACAGCCAAAGCCAGTCACAAAATCGCCTGTCACAGCTAAAACATTTCATGCTAAAACCCAAAAACAACAATTTAAAACGCAATATCAATGTCAAATTTGCAAAAAAGGACAACACTCGTTGAAGAAATGTTATCGGTTTTTAAACATGGATGCATTACAAAAGCAACAGGCTGTACAGCAAGCTGGAGTGTGTGAAAACTGTCTTGCTTACAGCCACAAAACCCGTTTTTGTTTAAGTAACCGGTCCTGTTATTTTTGTAACCAAAAACAGCACTCTTTTTTGCACAAATTTCACAAACTTCAAGTTCTAATGCGAACAACTCAACACATTTTCAACAACGAAGTTCACAACTTCAGAACCAACAGGTAGCCTTGAATCCAAATGCTCCTGCTTTCCAACCAACAAGCGAAAGTGTTCCTGGTTGCAATACCCGACACAATTTTTATGCGTCTCAAGTCCACGGTACTCAAATTTTATTAGCCACTGCGATCGTTAGAGTTAAATGTGAATATGGAAGATTTTCAGATCTCAGAGCACTTATTGACCCAGGCTCAGATGCCACCTTTATCTCTGAGTCAGCAGCAAGGCTTTTAAATCTCACCCAACACCAAACAAATGTTAATGTATCAGGGCTAGGGAAGGTCAGCAGCGGCATCAGTCAAAGTAACGTTAACATAATGTTTAAATCTAAACATTCGACGTTTGAAGGCGCAACCAAAGCGTACATTTTTAAATCGTTGACTGGCCTTCTTCCGGCCCACAAAATGATACCACACAATTATGATCATTTGGCTAATTTGCAGTTAGCAGATCCTGAATTTTATGTTCCCGCTCCAATCGACATACTTTTCGGCTCAGATGTTTATCCGGACATTATATTACGGGAAATTATTCGCAGCGAGCACGTAGTCGCTCCCATTGCACAAAACAACCAATTGGGGTGGATTATATTGGGTAAGAATCCTGAAGTTATTCCAAAGCCGATCCGAAGTTTCTTCCAACACATTGATCTCGATACACAAATCCGAAAATTTTGGGAGATTGAAGAAATTCTTTTCGTGATTCGAGCTTCAGAAGAGGATATTGCCTGCGAAAAGTATTTTAATGAAACAACCAAGCAATTATGTGATGGACGGTACGAAGTGAATCTTCCATTTAAAGTAGGATTTCATCCTGAACTAGGATCCAGCAAAGAAATGGCAACTCGACGTTTTTTATCTTTGGAACGACGATTTGAAAGGGACCCAAAATTGCAAGAAAGTTACAGCATTCAAATTTACAATAACAGCTGATATTGAGAAGATGTATCGCCAAATTTTTGTGCAAGAACTGGATAGATACTATCAACTCATTATTTGGCGTGAAAATCCAAAGCAACTCATCAAGGTCTTTAAACTGAAGACGGTCACTTTTGGCACGGCTTGTGCGCCTTACTTGGCCATTCGAGTCCTACACAAAGCAGCTGATGATGAGTCTGAAAGGTATCCAAAGGGAGCTCTTGCGGTTAAAGGTGAGATGTACGTAGACGATTTCATGAGTGGAGGAGATTCTATAGACGAAACTCGTATAAAACGCGAAGAAACACGAAATCTTTTGGCGTGGCGTCTGCAGGTCTCAAACTTCGGAAGTGGACGTCCAACTGCAAGGATCTTCTGCAAGACTTACCCAAAGAAGATTGTGAGATAACTTTTGAAGTGCCTTTTCAATCAACAGATCATGTCAAAACATTAGGCATAAGATGGAATTCACAAGAAGACTCATTTTCGTTCAAAAACTTTCAACAGGAAACCGATTAAGTGACAAAAAGGACAATTGTTTAAGCTGCGAACTCCGAATAATATGTTTATATTATAATTTATTTTACTATACACAATTTTATATCTTTGAAGTATTGTATGCATTTGTATTAGACTATAAGTAATGAAAATGAATCAAAAAAAATAATTAATCTTAATTAATACTAAATTGAACTAAATAGTCAACACTAAAACTTTGCTGAATGTCTCTCTTATATTTTAACGAAAATTGAACATAAGGATTGTCGAATAAAATAAAAAGAAATGATATCGTTGAACTAGCCACGACAAGACAGACGTGTATTTTTATTAGCAGCAAGTACTTTAAATATATATCAAATATCCTATAAAGTTGGACTTGTCTCTTTAATTTAATTTTAATTTCGCTTGTGAAAATTATCACAAGAAACATTGGTGCCGAAACCCGGGAATATATAGTATTTCCAATATAAATCAATCTAAATTTTATTGTAAATTTATAAAATTAAAGTTTAAAAATTGCAATAAGTGGATTCTGGCAATTAATCAGAATTTGCCCTACAAAAGTTGGAAGGAAAACGATCGTGGTAAACTCTAAAAGTTCTTAATTTCTTTACTCATATTTGCAGTACATAAATTCGAATAAAGAAGAAGAAATATAAGTCTCTGAGTCACCGATCTATATGTATGTACATCAAGCTTTTTGGTCATCGTTTTCTTGGAGCAGTGACATACAAATTTAGCAAGGTTGCAACCGCATGGAGAAAAAGCTATCACTCATACCTAGAAAAGTTATCCAACATTTCATCAAACCAGGCAATTAGATTATAGCTTTGATCAAGTCTGCAGTGTGAAATCGTCACTCAAACGCTGAAAGAACTCTAACCCGGTGTTGCAGTGTGGATTGTATCGAGGATCGTTTGAAACATTGAGTTGATTGAAACCACAAGTAAGCTTGATTCTATATATATGATTTCTTATTAAACTTGTTGAGAAACTTATTCGTTGTTGCTGAGACAAAGTTGTTACTGATAGAAATTTGTTGCGAAGTAAATTGTTGGTAAACAAATTTGTAAATACTTGCTGCTAGAAGATCTAGTGTGGTGAATTAAAAATCATTTAAACATTGTTGCTAGAAGAGTTAATAAGTCAACATTTATCAATTATGTTGATAGGAAACGTAAACAAACTAGAAGTATAGTTGTTGCTAGTTATTTACCGAATATTTTCCTTAAAAAGTAAACTTGGCATAGGCTTAATTGGATACAATAAGTTGTCGTTGATAAGAAAATTGATTTCATCTTCAGAGAGGCTAATTTATTTTGCATAGCTTATTTCTTGCATTTGGGTTTTTTTGAATCTACTGTTGGACTTACTGTCGGAGTTGCTGCTGCTGGTGCAATTATCCATTGCTAATAGATAGTTTATTGTGGTGTTGGGTCTTTTATGAAGTCTTCGGTTGGAGTTGCTGTTGTTGCTGCTGGCGAATTTGGAAATTGTTGTGTGCAGATTTGTTGTTGCTAAAGATTATCCTCGATTTAACGAAAATTGTTGGCATTAGATAGCTACGATGCCTGACGATAAGCAAAGTAAAGATGAGGCATCACAAAGTGAACAGAGCGTAGGGAAGACTTTGGCTGACTTGAAAGGATTACGTGCGTCATCAAAGGGAAATCTGAGTCGAACGAAGAACCTTATAATACAGAAGGGAAGTACGCTTTCAGAACCCGAACTAGAATGTCGTTTAGGGATTCTTGAGTCATATTTTAAACAGATATTGAATGTTCAATCGTCCATTGAAAGATTTAATAACCCTGACGAAGAAAAGACTAATGAGGCTTTTCGTGAAGAGGTAGAAGAAATTTATGTTTGCGCGAAAACAAAAATAATGACATTGTTATCGGACATGAGGGGCAACACAACTGCTGCTGAGCATTTAAATGCAACATATTTTCCAGAGCACCCCCGCCCTCGCTCAAAGTTAGAACCAATAAAACTACCTACGTTTTCCGGTAAATTCTCAGAATATCCTAATTTTATGGAATTATTTACGAATTTAGTTCACAAAGACGAAAGCCTTGACACTTTGCAAAAGTTTAATTACTTGCTCAGATATCTTTCTGGTTCAGCATTGGATGCTGTAAGAGACTTTAATGTCGTTAGCTCAAATTATCAGAAAGCACTAGATAGATTAAAGGCCCGCTTTGATAATAAGACTCTTTTATTTCAAGAGCACATAAATAGTTTGTTAGAATTTCCAAAACTTTCTAAAATATCTGCTTCATCTTTACGTCATTTGGAGGATAGTTTTAATACACATTTCACTGCAATGCTTGCAATAGGAAATTACAAAGACATAGCTTCCTCGATTTTGATCTCGTTAGCTATGGATAGAGTGGATGAAGAAACTCAATCGAAATGGCAGGATGAAATGGACTATAATAAGCTCCCAACGTGGGATGAATTTAATAAAGTTTTAGATCGTCGTTGTAAAAGCTTAGAAGCAAAAGAAGCTAGGATTCCAAAGCCAAGCACTTCTGCTAAGAGTCAGGCGAAATTCGATCATTCAAGTTCGCAAAATAGTGGAAAAAAGCAGTTTAGGAAATTTAAAGCTACAACGTTAGCCGCGGAGCGCATACAATGTGAATATTGTAAGTCCTTGCAACACTTTATTGATTCTTGTCCAGAATTTGATAGCTTGCCAGTGGGAAGGAGGTTCCTGGAAGTTAAAAAGCGTATCCTTTGTATAAATTGTCTGGGAAAGGATCATTCTGTGCGACATTGTACTAAGCCAAAGTGCAGCATTTGCTCGTTACCTCATAATAAGCTACTCCACAGATTTTCGGTCAATAATGCGAACGATAGCTCAGGCCAGGGCCAGTCTAGCTCGGCTTCATTAGTTGGCAGGTCATCTAATCAAACTATTCTAGCCACAGCTGTTGTCTTAATTAAAGATAGTTATGGTAATTTTCAACCTGCGCGTGTTTTGTTAGACTCGGCCTCGCAATTAAATTTCATAACTGAAAGTATGGTGCAAAGACTTAGACTATCAAAATCCAAGGCAGATATACAAATAAGTGGAATAGGGAACGGGGTCACAAATGTCCGATACACCACAAAATCGGTTTGTAGATCCAGGATTTCTGAGTTTGAGACTGAATTAGAGCTTCTTGTAATCAAAAACATTACTAATCATCAGCCTAGCAAATCATTTGAGGTAGAAAGTTGGAAAATACCAAAAAATATTGTACTAGCAGATCCAAACTTCAACGAAACTGCTAAAGTTGATATGCTGATAGGCGCAGACCATTTCTTTGACCTTTTATCGATTGGTCAGATCAAATTGGAAGAGAAGCTTACTCTTCAAAAGACCCTTTTTGGATGGGTCGTTTCGGGATCATATGATTCATCAGATGCATCAGCCAGGACAGTTTGCCTTGTAGGAGGGGAGCAGTTGTCGAAAGACGAATATCTCCACGAACGTGTTGAA
This sequence comes from Eupeodes corollae, assembly GCF_945859685.1. Lineage (NCBI taxonomy): Eukaryota > Metazoa > Arthropoda > Insecta > Diptera > Syrphidae > Eupeodes > Eupeodes corollae. The sequence goes on from NC_079147.1 coordinate 90,214,652, forward strand.
AAGTTGTTTGAAATAGAAAACTATCCCATAACTTCTAAACTGCTTAACCCTGAAGAAGAAAAATGTGAAGAACATTTCAAAAATACAGTAGAGAAAAATGGGGAAGGCAGATATGTTGTGAGTTTTCCGTTTAAAGAAGATCCATCGGCATTAGGAGAATCCTTTGAAATAGCAAAAAAGAGATTTATGTCGTTGGAAAGGAGGCTTATGAAGAATATCGTTGTAAAAGAACAATACGTAGATTTTTTGAAAGAGTATGAGGATCTAGGACATATGTCGGAAGTTAGTGATGCTGAGACTAAAAATATGAAGTACTTTTGCCCCCATCAGTACGTGCTCAGACCGGAATCAACAACTACAAAACTTAGAGTAGTTTTTGATTGTAGTGCTAAAACTTCATCCGGTAAATCCTTAAACGATATTTTAATGAAAGGTCCGATAATGCAAGATGATCTTTACTCAATTATATTACGTTTTCGCTGTTACAAATACGCACTTACAGCTGACATCTCCAAAATGTACCGCCAAATAGTAGTGAATCCAAATGATCGTAAATACCAATGTATTCTTTGGAGATCTAATCAAACGGATCCGTTAAAGGTGTACCAGTTAAATACAGTGACCTATGGAACAACTTCGGCGCCTTATTTAGCTATCCGCTGTTTAAAGACATTGTCAGAAGAAGGTGCAAGTATGTTTCCATTAGGTTCAAAAGTTCTGAATGAGGATTTTTATATGGACGACCTAATCAGTGGGGGAGATTCGCCAGAAGAAATTTTTGGTATATATGAAGAAGTTAGAACCCTTTTACTTAGTGCAGGCTTTGAGCTTCGTAAGTGGTGGTCGAATGAAAAAACTTTGTTGGATGTCGTACCAGAAGTAGAACGAGAGAAACCACTTAGAATAAATGATGCAGACATTATTAAAACTTTAGGAATCAAATGGAATCCATCTTCAGACGAGCTCCAGTATGTGATTCCAGAAATTAAGTTAAACCAGAAAATAACAAAGCGCATTATTCTATCTGAATTGTCTACTCTATTTGACCCATTGGGGTTAGTTAACCCAGTTGTTGTGAAAGGTAAAATTCTGTTGCAAAGCTTGTGGGTAAAAAAGACTGATTGGGATGAATCAGTTCAAGCACGAATTTTTACTGAATGGGAAGCTTTTCGAAATCACTTGAAAGAGTTGGAATTGGTCAAAGTTCCGAGATATGTGTTAAGCTTGAGGTCAAGAAACACACAAATTCATGGATTCTCGGATGCATCTTTACGTGCATATGGCTGTTGTGTTTATTTAAGGTCTGTTGACGAAAATGGGGTAGTTTCTTGCAACTTGATAACGGCAAAATCCAGAGTAGCGCCTATAAAAACTCAAAGTTTGCCAAGATTAGAATTATGTGCAGCGGAATTGCTTGCTTCTATTATTTTAAAGATTCTTCCAAATTTCTCGCATATAGTTGACGATATTTACTTATGGACCGATTCCGAAATAGTGCTTTGTTGGTTTTCAGCACATCCTTCGAGTTGGGAAGTATTTATTGCGAATAGAGTATCAAAAATACAAACAAATTTGCCCCAAGCTACTTGGAAGCATGTAAACACAAAACAAAATCCTGCAGACATTGTATCTCGGGGTGCCTATGCAAGTGAGTTGAGGGACAGCATGTGGTTTTCGGGTCCAAAATTCCTTAAATTGTCACAAGATATGTGGCCTAAACAAAAAGATTTGTCAATGATAAGAAAAGATACTCCTGGAATGCGAAAATGTAATGTAGTTCTTTTGGCGAAAATTATAGATGATCACTTTGAGAATATGTACTTGCGTTTTAAAAGCATTGACAAAACATGTCAAATATTTGCGCTTATACTTCGCTGGATCATCGTAGTTCGCAAAAAGATGATAATTAAGAAAGAAGAGAAAGAACAAAAAGAAGAAAAAACAGTTTTTGAAGAATATGAACTTCGTTATAATTCACCTATCAGAGCTGATGAGATTGACAATGCGTTGCTCAGAATTCTTTGGAATATTCAACAAAAGAACTTCCATGAGGAAATTTATAAATTAAAAAAAGAAGACATAATTAGCCCTACGAGTCCCGTCAAAAATCTCAATCCTTTCCTCGACGGTGACTCATTTAAACTCCTTAGAGTGGGTGGGCGTCTGCAGAATGCGGACATACCTTATTCTGTAAAATATCCCATCCTTCTTCCTAAATCTAATCCTTTTGTCAAAAACCTTTTAACTTTTTTACATAATAAAAATTACCATGCAGGTCCCCAAGCTCTAGTTGGAATAGTGCGGCAGAGGTTCTGGGTGCTAGATGTACGCACACTTGCAAAGAAAGTCGTTAGTAGCTGTTGGACTTGTTTCAAATATAGACCAAAGATGTTGGGTCAAATTATGGGCAATCTGCCTACCGACAGAGTGCAGCCTGCAAGAGCATTTTTAAAGAGTGGTGTAGACTTTTGCGGTCCGTTCCAAACGACTTACAAGCTGCGAGGGCAAAGAACTTCAAAATCTTATGTAGCCGTCTTCGTCTGTTTCGTTGTGAAGGCGGTCCATCTGGAGGTTGTCTCAGATTTAACTACTGAAGGGTTTATTGCAGCACTTAAACGATTTGTAGCAAGGCGAGGTTTATGCAAGGATCTGTATTGCGATAATGGAACGAATTTTGTTGGGGCCCGTAACCAGTTAGAAGAGTTCAGGCGAAGTTTTCTTGACCAGAAAACGGAACAAAGAATAAGTCAATGGTGTGCCGCAGAGCGAATTCAGTTCCATCATATACCTCCAAAGACTCCACATTTTGGTGGGCTATGGGAGGCCGCCGTAAAGTCAGCCAAAAAACATCTCGTTCGCACCGTCGGGGAAACTTCCCTTACCTTTGAAGAACTGTCAACTGTTGTGGCTGATATAGAAGCTATATTGAATTCCCGTCCAATGTATGCGATGTCCAATGACCCGAGCGTTGAAGAAGTCCTTACTCCTGGTCATTTTTTAATTGGTGGTCCATTAAATGCAATAGTCGAACCAGTGGTCACTGACTACAAGATGTCTGCGTTGAAGAGATGGCGACAGCTGACGTTGATAAAGCAGCATTTTTGGAATCGATGGTCGAAGGAATATCTGGTAGACTTACAAAGACGAGTAAAATGGTCTGTTTCATCTCAAAATGCCAAAATTAATAGCCTAGTTCTCGTTGGGGATGACAATGCACCTCCACAAAACTGGCTAATGGGACGAATAACAAATTTGATTCAATCTTCAGATGGGAAGGTTCGTGTTGTTGATATCAATACCAAAAAGGGCGTGATTCGAAGGTCAATTCATCGGATAGCACCGCTTCCACTAGATGATTGAAGATACCCTTTGGATACTTCAAGGCGGGCAGGATGTTTAAGCTGCGAACTCCGAATAATATGTTTATATTATAATTTATTTTACTATACACAATTTTATATCTTTGAAGTATTGTATGCATTTGTATTAGACTATAAGTAATGAAAATGAATCAAAAAAAATAATTAATCTTAATTAATACTAAATTGAACTAAATAGTCAACACTAAAACTTTGCTGAATGTCTCTCTTATATTTTAACGAAAATTGAACATAAGGATTGTCGAATAAAATAAAAAGAAATGATATCGTTGAACTAGCCACGACAAGACAGACGTGTATTTTTATTAGCAGCAAGTACTTTAAATATATATCAAATATCCTATAAAGTTGGACTTGTCTCTTTAATTTAATTTTAATTTCGCTTGTGAAAATTATCACAAGAAACAACAATGCTATCAGCAATTGCAAAACTTTTTGATCTGCTTGGCTGGATTGCGCCATGTGTGATCAAAGCCAAGATCATAATGCAAAAATTATGGTGCAGAGGAACCGATTGGGATAAAACCATTTCATCAGATCTTAAAGAAGAATGGCAAGTTTTTCAGAAGGAATTGCCTTTAATACAACACGTTAAAATCCCACGATGGATAAATACACACCATACACAGAAATCGGTGGAATTTCACGGTTTTAGTGACGCGTCGGAGAAGGCTTATGGAGCAGTTGTCTTCATACGTGTCCTTGATAATGCCGAGAATATTCACATGCATATACTAACATCGAAAACAAAGGTGGCTCCATTGAAAACAGTCAGTCTACCACGACTAGAACTAAGCACTAAGTGAAACCCAAGTGGGTGAGGATTCCGATCCCACCGAATTCTTTATTCAAGGGTATAGCTTGGCGCCATTACTCTTTTCCCACCATGGTCTCGCTATATACATTAGGAATGATGTTACTTATCAGTTTTTGCCACAATATGGTCTCTGCACCAATTCTTTTTTCAATTTTATGTGGTTTAAATTTTCCGTGAACAAGCAAATCATTCACTATTGCTTCCTTTATCGAAGCCCAAGAGTATCAACTTCTCGTGAATTTGATGCTTTGTCTGATTCCATCCAAAGAATTGTTTCGTCCTATCCTCGCACTGAAATCGTTCGGGCCAGCCAACACCAGAAGGAGTGTGTGCTGAGATCTTCGCTGAGTTAAACCACCTAACTCAGCTGGTCGACGAGCCCACTCGAATATCGGACGTGGTAGGTCGAGCAGAAAACACTCTTGACTTGTTTCTTACCTCTGACCCTGTTAAGTACACTATTAGTGTTCTATCTCCTCTAGGCACATCTGACCATTGTGTCATATCAGAAAATTTCTCGTGTTAAAACTCTCCAGGTAAAGAAAGAGCTCCTAAGAGAACCGTTTGGCAATACGAGAAAGCCAACTGGGACGGTCTCAATAATTACTTCAGGATCTTTAACTGGTCACTATGCTTCCTCGATAGTGACGTTGACGCCAGCGCTGATATGATCAAAAGTTTGATTCTCCTGGGAATGAGAACTTTTATCCCGAATAGGGTTAAAAGCATCAGACCTAAGGAAAACGCATGGTTCGATGCGAGCTGTAAAGAGGTTATTAGGGTTAAAAAGGTAAATTTCCGTTGTTTTAAAGCCAATCCTACTGAGGAAAACCGGAATAAGTTCAAGCAAGCCAGGAAGGCCTGCAACGCCCATATACGACGGACCAAATTTTTACATGACCAAAAACTACGGCAAAAAATACTGCAATGTCCCAAAGGTAGTAAAAATTTTTGGTCATTTGTAAAAAATATGAGGAATTCTTACTCTTCCTCGGTTCCTACGCTCGTTGTGACTGACACTCCATTTGTTAGCTCTTAAGAGAAAGCAAATCTCTTTGCTAGGCAGTTCGCCGCCAATTCAACACTGCCAGTGAGTGTTATGACTCCGCCTGTACTTGAGCGAGTTAATGATTCTATGGGGCAAATCTTTTTTGGCACTCGTACTGTAGCGAGAGTCCTAAAAGATCTTAACATACACAAATCTGCTGGTCCGCATGGTATCCCCGCTATTGTTCTGAAGAGGTGTTCTTCATCGCTGGCAAAACCACTGCGTAAGCTTTTTCATTTGTCCTACTCCTCAGGTCTCGTTCCGAGCGGATGGAAAACCGCATTTGTCCAGCCTATTCCCAAAAAAGTCGAATCTTCCTCACCGTCTAATTATCGACCGATTGCACTTACGTCCCTTCTTTCCAAGGTCATGGAAACGCTGATTAATTATCAGCTCAAGAAATATCTTGAAGAACGGAAGCTTCTTAATGACCGACAGTATGGCTTTCGTTGCAACAGGTCCACTGGTGATCTCATGGTTCATCTCACCGAACGGTGGAACAAATCTTTACATAGTTTTGGAGAAAGTAAGATTATTGCACTAGATATTTCAAAAGCATTTGATAGGGTTTGGCATCTGGCTCTCTTATCGAAAATGCGTGCATTCAATTTTCATGAATCCTTGCTTCATTGCATTAGTAATTACCTTTCGGATCGTTCAATACAAATAGTATTGGATGGATTCAAGTCTGAAAACCACAAAATAAATGCTGGTGTGCCCCAGGGCTCTGTTCTATCTCCAACACTCTTTCTCATTTTTATTAATGATCTCCTGTCTGCAACATCTAATCCAATACATTGTTTCGGTGACTATAGTACTCTTAGCTTTTCATATTCGTTTTCAGACTCACATCCCTCTTCTTCGGATGTGGAACTGCAACGACAAAATATGATAAGCTCATTAAATTCCGACCTAAACAGCATTATACAATGGGGAATAAGAAACCGTGTGGAATTTAATGCTTCGAAAACGCAATGCTGTCTTGTATCGTTAAAGCGAAATATACCCCCCTGCCATTATCCATAAATGGCACTTGCATCGAGGAAATTGAACATCTCGATATTCTTGGTATGTGTATCACCAACCATCTTTTGTGGAACGATCACATACGCGATGTCGCCTAAAATGCCGCAAGATGTTTGGGTTTTCTAAGCGGTGCAAGAAGTTTTTCTCCTCCTCTGATCTGGCTGTTATTTACAAGACTTATATACGTCCATAACTTGAGTATAACTCCCAAATCTGGGCTGGTGCTCCTGCAACCTACTTAAGCCTCTTGGATAGTATTGAACGTGGAGCATTAAGATTGATTGGTGATATTACCATCATAAGATCATTTAAGTCACTTGAACATCGTCGAAATGTTTCTTGTCTCACCCTCTTTTACCGTTATTTTAATGTTTTATGTTCTAGAGAAATAGCCAGCTGCATTCCTCCCCTTAAACAGTTCAACCGTAATACTCGCGCTTCTAGGAATGCTCATCAATATATCCTCGAGCCCATCTTCGGTCGTACTGTCAAGTACAGAGATTCATTTTTTAGCAGTACTATGCGAATGTGGAATGCCTTGCCACACTCCTTTCAACCCCTCTCTCCCTTTCCTAGTGCTCACACTGTGTCTACATAATAAGGGTAATATATCCCCTTGAGTGTGCGCTTATTATAAAAAAAAAAAGCCACTAAACACGTCTATAGGAAATTTGCCAATACCAATGTCAATGAACTGTTTAAAGAACATGTTGTTCATTTTGCAACTCGACATGCACATTCTTGCTTAAATTAAGTACTTTGACATGTTTCCACGAATTAGAGGCCTTTAGACATGCATTGATTTCATCTGCGGCGTTGATTGTAAAATCACTGGCAAAGTTTTACGAAAACCATCTACTAGTAAAATCATTGCACCACCAAATCTGTTATTATTGCTTCGTACATCTTTTGAGGTTCGGTCTAAAGCATCCAAAGATTTGTTATGTTTCATCCCAAACAATCAATTTACATTGCTGCAAAACCTTTGCCATTGCAGAGTTCTTCAAAATGTTGCATGTCGGATTTTCAGTGCTTTTCATATTCAATGGCAATTTTAGTGCTGAATAGGCTGTTCGACCACCTTCAAGCAAAGTTTCTGCGATTTCTGACGAATCGAGTGCAATTTTATATTGTGAGCGAATTGTTGCTCATATTAATGAAATCAAAAAAGTTTTTCCTATACCACCAGGAGCATCTAAGAAGTAAATCCCTCCAGTTTCATCACTTGTTACTTTCATAAGATGTATACTTTTGTTGTTCATTCAACAGTGGAATATCTGTTTGTATTAATTCTTTCAAAGAGAGTTTTTCGCGATGCCACTCTTGGTTAAAAGCATCAGGCATTTGACGATTGGTCGCGATCTGGCCTAATTGAATTAATAGTTTGATTGACATTATCCGGCACATGTCCTCAATTGAAATCAATGCTGTTAACAGTCAAATATTTCTTCTTCAAAAGTCCCATAAGCAAGGCAATAAAAATAGCTACAATTTATTTTCTATGAAGACTTGTAGAAACTACATAATTCACCCAATGTAATGGTTGGGCTCATCATAAGATGACCATTACAACTTGTCTTGACGCATATTTTCTCGGATTACATGGAATCTCGATTTATTCGAGAAAATATGAGTCAAGACAAGGTGTAATGGTCATCTTCTGATGAGCCCAACCATTACATTGGGGCAAAACGCATATATGAACACCTATGCTGGTTTATATTTATTTTCATTTTCATGATTTTATATCAAATTTATTAAAATAAATTTATGGATTGTCAATGATCATAACTTAAATAATATTTGATCTTAAAAATTAAATATTTAGATTTAACTAATATCCAACAATAAACATCTTAACTTAAGCATTTGTCATAGTGTTGGATATCTGTGAAAAAGTGTATTTAATCTGTTCCTATTCCTGAAACTAATGAGTACAATGGCTCTGGTGGTGGATCCAATCATGTCAATTTGACTTAACCATTATGCTTAAAGTTGATAGAACCAATAACAACACATTGGTGGGTACTGTAGTCAATTGAAACATCGTAACTGAAAGCAGCTCGACCCAAACTTGAGCGATCATTAGTTGAATTTCGCGCTCGCGTTTCACGGTATCCAAATTCTTTCACGTTCAATTTGGTCTTGACGTTCTTGTGCAGTACGATTAGATCGATAATTAGCTTGATTTGTAGCAGTTCGGGTTCTTCTACCTAAATTGCTTAGTCTTAAAGGAGGCATATCAAATATAAATTAATTTGTCACTAAACACTTACTAGACCCACACTACGAGTAACACTCTGTACAGAACACGACATACGGATTTGTTTCAGCCGTTAATCAGTTGACAAAAGCAAACTCAGTAGATAAGGTAACAGAAGATCCACGAAAAACAACAGCAAATCGACATACAAACTTTTTTTTTTTTTTTAATTTGACTTGAAGGCAAACTCTTTAAGCCAAAATTTGTATGGAAAAAAGAAAAGGGCTGTTTTTATGGTTTTTCCGGCAATTATTGGAATTTTTCTCGCCGTAAAAACCATCCTTGAACTTCAACGAACATTTAAAAAAAAAATTGGACACATTGGTTCAGGCATTGTTTAGTTATGCGGTAACCAACACATTTTGCAATTCATTTTTATATATAAGATTCGTGCAGTTGAATTTCTAGAAGTTTTACAAGATATTTATTTTGTATAAGATAAGACACTTTGATTTCAATTATCTTTCTTTGATCTCAATATTCTTAATTCAATTTTTTTTTTAAATATTTTCGGTTTTTGTAAAAAAAGTTGTCAAATGGATTTTTCTGAAAAATTAACTAAAAGTTAGTAACACTATTTTGCATATGATTAGAAAGGTTTTTTTTCGAAAATATTTGTTTACCAATGTTACAATTTTTTCTATTTTTATACCGTGTGAATTTTGTTTTGTAAATCCTCCGGGATTTTTTTTAAAAGATTTTAAAATAATACGCTAGATTAAAATTTTAAACAAGTATTTTATTTATTAATTTGAGCATCGGATCCCTTACAACTGGTGGGGGGAAATTTTCTGCTATACGTAGGAGTGTCAAGATGGAACTGAACTGACTGTCAGGAAAAACCCTGCTTATTTATACCATTTTGATATTCTTAATTTCTTCTTACAGACTATAAATATGTGTGTATTGGTACATATTGGCATTCCTTGCAGTACGGGTATTACGGTTGAATTGTTTAAGGGGAGGAATGCAACTTGCTATTTCACTAGAGCCTTGTTTATAAAAATAACGACAAAAGAGTGATAGACATGAGAACCTGCGGCGGTGTTTCAAGAGAAGGAAACGTTTAGTTTTAAGAGCTCTCTTTTCGATTCTATCCAGAAGAGTACGTTTTTGGGGCACTAGTCTAAATATGAGAATTATACTCGAGTTATGCACAAATAAAAGCTTTGTTAATTATGTCCAGATCAGAAGGGGTACAAATCTTTCTTCATGGTCTTAAAAAAGCTAAACACTTAGCAGCATTTTTGGCAATGTCGAATATGTGATCACTTTACAACAAGTGGTTTGTGATGCACAGACCTACAACTGATAGTTGTTCAGTCTCCTTCATGGAAGTACCAACCAAAGATTGGGGCATTGGGGAGTTGTAAACATTAAATTCCATTTTTGATTTTTCCCCATTGGAAGGAAAATGCAGTCAATATCAGAAATAAATAAGCTTTTCATACGCTGCCCTTGATTAGAAAAACAAAGATGAGAATCTATAAACTAAAATAAAAAGTGTACTGTCATCATCGAAACAATTAATTCGGTTAGAAGTTTTAGATAAAATATGATTTTTAAAAATAAGGAAGAGCGTCTGGGGCACAATAGTATTTATGTTATGGATATCAGATTTGAATCGATACTATTTGAATTCAACGGTCTGAAAGTAATTTATAACCCAACAAAGAAGAGATTTACTAATACCAAAAACACGCATTTTCGATAAGAACTCTGTAAAATCTTTACTTTCTTCAAAACGATGTAAAGATTTGTTCCTCTTATCGGTGATAATTAACAAGCGTTTCCATGACCCTAAAAGAAGGACAGTGAGTGCTTTTGGAAGATAGTTGGAGAGGGACGAGGATTCGGCTATTTACTCACAGGTTGTGCAAATACTGTTGTCCATGCACTGGGAAAGAGATTTGTAGAAGGGGACAGATGGAAAGCTCTACCAGCTGGAAGCTCTACCAGCAAAACTCAACTTCATCGAAAAATGTTCATCTAATTTTCTTGGACTGTAATTATTGTTTTTCTTTTTTTTTCTTTTGTCAATCCTTTGTATAAATGCTTGTGACCCTATGACCCTGTGAGTTTTCATGTGGAATTATAATTTTCAAAAATGTCTTTGAAGAGAAACAAACAACAGTGAGTCTGTCAAAGAAAAATGTACTTTTATACTCTTCTCTTCTGCATTCTTCCCTTTGTGAGCTTCACATCATTATCGTTATTATTACACTTAACCTCTTTTGTTTTTCTCTTAATGCTGTATTTAAGGTATTTAGTTTAATGACAAAGACAATCAGAATTCCATTTCACGTCCATGCCAACTTCATAACGTCTAGAAGATAGACATCAAAGTATTATATTCTATGTGCAGAGCTGGAACTTAAAAGAAGTTTATAACGACGACGCGAAGGCGATACGATAATAATATAAATTATTATTATCATAATAGAGATATCTCTGTTGCTATATAAAATTTTTAACAGCTTTTATTTAGGTTGGGTCTAGGCCAGGCTGCTGACAGAATATCTACTACAAAAAAAAATATTATATTTGATATAATGACTCAAAATTTTGAGGATTAACTTTTTTGATTGGAATAATAATTTAGAGGTGAATCATTTTAAGGTATTTGTGAGGCTTTAGGGGTTGTCTTTGTCTGTTGTACTTAAGACGCCATTAAGGGTGATTTAGAACTAAGGCTGTGGTAAGCGGTGGTGGTCGGAAGGATTTGTTTTAGGCACAAGGCTAATCTTCTCTCAATCGTTGACTGCTGGCACCGTTCGTTGTTCATAAAATACAAAAATATCATTTTATCGGCCTAGAGGAAATTTATATCGCTTCGTTGGGTTTATGGATGTTGAAAGAAAAAACGAATGTTGGTCGGTTAGTTCGAAAACAAAAAAATTAAATTTTTACAAATGTAATTTGTGTGGAGGAGATTTAAAGTCCTTATGTTATGGACATATAAACAAGGTCATAATTCTTGAGAAAAAAAGTTTTACTATGCAAAAAAAAAATACAATTTGATTCACTGGAATGGGATAATAGGATATGTTATTTTATCAATTTACAGTTGAGCTCTATTTTAGACATACTGTATAGTATAGAGATTCTTTTTTTAACCGCAAATCGAGAATTTGGAATGCTATACCCAACTCTGTTTTCCCCTTTTATTTTGATATTCTAAACTTTAAGGCCAATGTGGAACAGTATATCCTCTTTTAACGTTCCCTATTTTTACCGCTCGCATTCTATTTAAACTGAATTCATGATAACTGTATAAATAACCTTCTGAGTGCCTACAAATTATATAAAAATAAGAGAAAGTATTTTCCAAACCACACCCTTCGAGTGAAAGTAACCTAACTTAAAAATTGCAACGGTTTATATTTATAGTTTAGTTTAATGATATTAATTTGTTCATAAACTTTCAATATATAATTTGGCAAAACTATACTTTCTTGAAGACTTTATTGATCATTTCCCATAAGTTGCAATTTTTGAGTTAGGTCACTATCATTCAAAGGGTGCGAAACTATATTAAAATTTCATGTAAGTAGATATTATGGCACTTGTGACTGGGAATTTTGTGGTAGAAAGAGATAGCGATATGAGTGAGTGAAATAGATGATAAGAATTTAGATTTAAGTAGTTTTTTGTGAAAGCAGATAAGTATATTTAGGTTTGTGGTGATTTAATTGTGTGAATTTGTTACAGTTTTTTGTGAAAGCAGATAAGTATATTTAGGTTTGTGGTGATTTAATTGTGTGAATTTGTTTTTGTAATCAATGGGTAAGGAATATTTAGTTGAATGAGTAATGGAAGTATGATAGGAGTATTATAATTTTGTTTTTGTAGGGGGGTATTTTGTGTGGTCGCGTGCTTGAAATGAGATAAAATAAAAACTGTTGGGTCTTTGTGTTATTTGAATTTGAACAAAAGAGAAATAACTGATAATAAATTTAAATCGGTTTGGAATCTCAAATTCAGAGTATTTCTGAACAAAATAAGTAAATTTGAGAATATTTTGGTGCTTAAAATGTGTACTCAAAAAGAGGGATCATAGTTTGGTGAATGAGTAATGAAGGAGAATGAGTCATAGATGTATGCATGTCAAAGTTTTTAATTGATTTGTTTGACCTTGTTATAACACTACAATTAGGGTGTTATTTCTTAATTTTAATAATTTTTGATCATTCTGTGAATATCGCTTGTTTGTTAAACATCTTATCATCTTTGTAAGAACGTTTTGTTGAAAAATGTTATTCAACGTTTTATTGGTTGCTTTATGCATAGCATTGTCTCATTCTGTATTCGGTACTCCGATTCCGATAGGTATTGATTTGAATCAGCCCAATACCTCAAATAATTTAACGTTTGCGCTGAACCTTCCTAATAACGATACGGTGACCATAGGATTATCGTTTAAGCTGTTATCTTATTTTCCTGCTGGTATCCTTAAAAACACGTCAAATGTAGATTTGTCATTGCAAAACGATGAGGAATCTTCCCACCCCACTCAAAGAACTACAACAACATTATCAACTTTGACAGAGGAAAGAAATATTATAACTGTTGAAGAGGCCATCGAAAAATTTAGGCAAGATTTGATAAAAAAGGAAATTGAAATATCAGGAATCATTCAAAGTAAGGACATATTTTATAGACATTTTAAACTGGAGTTTAATGATGACCAAGCTTTAACAATTCGGTGCACATATGACAGCAACTACAATTTACGCACTCTGAACATTAAATGTTATGAATACCATGAGTACGAAACTGAGAGAGTGTTAAGTAATGGAGAAGTTGAAGTCTTTATCAAAGAGGATCTGGAATACAAATCTGATGTAGAATTAATAGATTTCAAAAAAATGAAGCAAGTCTATACAATGAACGTTTCCTAATCTTGCTAAAAAAAGTAAAACATTGTTATAATTAAAAAATACAAGATTTTTATTAAAAACAAAAATTTTATTACAATAAATGATTTTTATTACAGAAAATATGTACAAGATTTTTATTTCTTTTCTTTTGGAATAGGTATCCAAGAGTTGTGATCGGAAGAGAACCCCAGCCATTTTACAAACATTTTATTTTTTTTCTTTTGAAGCACTTTTTCAATTAAATATGTATCAGGAAATTTTGTTTTTTGCAGTTCCAATTCGTAAAATCCACCTTTAATAGGGTTTCCTTGATAGTCTTCTAACAAATGAGTAATTGGATTAGTGAGTTTCACTTTTGCTATTTTGAAGATTTCTGTTGTCCAATTAGGGGTATACCCTTTCTCAAATACATGTTTGTATTTACTTATTCTGATTGAGTCTCCTATCTTGAATTTAGGTTTGAGACGTATTTTAATGTAATCATAGATATTGGTGAGTAATTGTTTTTCGTTATCAGAATTGACCTCAGATGGTTTCATTTTTATAGTACGATGTTTTGAATTATTATATTTTTCAATAAGTTGAGCTATGATATCTATCCAATTATAATTTCCATAAACAGCGAATTCTTTCCACATATTAGATTTCAAGGTTCGATTAAATCGTTCAACAATAGAAGCTTTTAGATGAGTATACGTTGAATAATGATTGATATTGTATTTTGTCATCAAATTTTCAAATTTCCGGTTGAAAAATTCTTTACCGTCGTCTGTTTGTAAATTCTTCGGCCAACGACCTTCTTGGAATATGTTCTGTAAGGCCAGTGTGACTTCATAACCTGTTTTATTTTTAATCGGAATACCCCAAGCAAATTTGGAAAAAGTATCAATAACTGTGAGAAGATACTTGAAATTTCTATTTTCTGATGAATATGGAATCATCTCTACTAGGTCTGCCTGCCATAAATCGTCCAGCCCCTTTATAACTACTCTTCTCTTTGGAAAATGTTTACGGGCAGGTTTATGAAGTTCTTCGACAACTTCTCGTTTATTCATACTTATTTGTATTGATAGAAAATAATAACGAACTATTTAATGTATGTTTTATTATAATTTTATTGTTTTTTTTCTTATTTTAATCTTTTATACAATGCCATTAACTTTTTTGTTCTATTTACTTTATTATCAAGCATGAAACATGCACACGTATCAGGACCCACTCGGCATGTGTCAGCAGACCAAGGGCAATTCTCGAAATGACACCCGTAAATTGAAGTCTTACAAGAAACATTGACGAACTGATTATAATAATTTATGCTTCTGAGAAGTTCCTCATAATGCTCGTCAAGTAAAATTTGTTTATACTCTCTCAGAAATATTGTAATTTCATCTAATAATACTTTAAAATTAATTTTTGGCATAATTGAAACCTTTGAGTTCAATGTCTGGTCGATGAATGATGTTAGTTTTAAAATTTTGGAGTGTCTTATCAAACATGTTCTGAAAAAACTTTTTCACATGTTCTATTTCTTGATCAACGTACTGTTTTGTAGCAGCGTCTGTTTGTTCTAAAGGATCTTGAAGGTTTTTTAATAGTTTCCAGTTTATGTTAAAATCATTATTTTCCGTTTTAAGAAAACCTTCTCCAGGTGGTCCAGGTGGCCCAGCCGGTCCAGGTGGTCCTTTTTCTCCCCTGGGCCCTCTAGGTGGAGTTCTGAGTGAATAACGACCAAACTTATCAACGGTCATATTTTTCTTATTGAATAATATTCGATTCTCTTAGTTCTTCAATAATAGAAACAATTTCGTTTGAGTGATTACTATGTCCAGCTTGTTGTGAAGCAATTAGAAGCCTAATTCGTTCTACAAGCTCATTTGGGTCATCCCAATATATATATTCTTTTTGAGAATGTGACATTTGCATGAGACCACTTCCTGAATGCGTTATTGGTGTAGAATATGGTGTTGATGGTGTAGGTGGTGATGGTTTTCGTACAGAATAGGGTGACTGAAATAATTTTTTTATTATTTTTTTATATTTATGGCCCCTATTTCCTCGTATTCGTTTTTCTGGATCATAACCGATTCTACATGCATTAGTATCATTTAATATGGTTTTGTAATTTTTTAAATCTGTATCAGTGTATATGCTTTCATTTGGTTTGTTTTTTAATAATAGTTCATATAATCCTCTTGTGCCCTCGAAAATTCTATTTTTAATTTTAATATTTTTATCAAGAACACAAAGTTCTTCGTTACCGATGTGGTATTTTCCATTTTTGAAATACACACCATACGTTTTATCAAGGTCTTTGGAGTTATTTATTAATAATTCTTTATACTCGTGGGGTAGTTGATTAATTTCATTTTTTTGCATTTGTTCTGTTAATTGGAGAAGTTCAGATTGATTTTTCTCTGATGTATTTCTTTCCGGTATAGATAATAAAGAATTTTCAAAAGTGGAAGTGTCAGGTGTTATGAAGTCATCGTTGAAAAGTTTTTTCTTCACAAGATCAAGTTTATATTTTTGTTGTTGCTGTTTTGACTTTTCTTCAGATACGAGTTTTTTCTCTGGACTGATTAGACTTTTTACAATGTTATCCTGATGATGGTCCTTTTCATGTTTTGATTTGTTTAATAATTCGTTTAATGGTTTAGTAATAGGCTTCAGAGATTCTTCAATTTGAGTTTCAAAAGCAGCTCTACCAATTTTTAAAGCTCTATATTTCTTACGTAGAGCGTCTGTTGTTTTGATTAACTCTTTCGTTACCTTTTCATTTGTGTTCAACATTGTTTTGAATTATTTTTTTTCATACAAACAACATGTGAACAAATTTTTTAGCTGATGTAAGACCCTCTCAAAGGGGCTAAGACTAAATTTAATATTAAGATTGCTGGATTTAACTGAAGAATAATGCGCATCAAATTTGTTTGCTTTATTTTGTGCTGATATTATTTTTTCGTCAAATTGTTCTGTATTGCTTTCATATAACATTTCTTGATTAGGGGTGGGTAAAACTATGTTTATATTACATATATATATATATTTAGATTAAACAACTGGCTATAGTTTTTAAACTTGTCACTTAACTGCGTTTTTCGTTTATAAAATTGATTTGTACTGTTTCAATAGTTTCTTTATCGTTATAAATTCTCTTGAATTTTGTGTCCTGCTCCCACTGAGCATTGCCTCATATATGCTTTGATAAGTAAATGCACGTATCATTTTAAAGCTTAAGGAAGCAGTCCAAACCTTTCCTGTAACGACCTTTATTCAAAGGGCTTTCTTTTTCAATTACCACAAAACCAAATTTTGTATTCCAACACTCTGTGCACACATTTTGAAATGATTTGAAAGTCATATCTGAATGAAAGTGATCATTGTAAATATGTTTTAAATTCATTTCGTCTTGTTTGAAAATAATAAGAAAATTTGCGTTATCTCTAATCAACTGTTTTGGTATCTTTGTATAAGTTTGACATAAGTAAAAACTGTCTATGTCATGATGTCGCCCCATACTAAAGTATTTTCTTACTGCTTCTTGTTTTTCACAGGCAATGTCATCAAATATAAATATGGAATTTGGTTTAGCTTCTTCAGGAGGGATGACATCATTGTTATTAGAAAATGTAAAAAAACCCATATTCTTAATTGGGTGAATTGCTTCACCTAAAAACTTGTACTTTGGTTGATTTAAAGATTTAGAATATAAGTATATATTTTCAAATTTTAATCCGTTCGGATGTAGCAATAAGCTCATCATTACATTGGTTTTTCCACAGTTTGAGGGTCCTGTAATTAAACCTCTAATACTGTTCGGAAGTAGTTCGCTGTGTTTTTTCTTGATCTCTTTTATTTTAGAGAGATCTGCATTTTCTACAGGTAATTGACATGCTTGTTTAACAAAACGCATTATGTCGTAAACTAAACAATTTTTTCTATAAAAATTAAATATATATCAAGAAAATATCATACTTATACGGGTTTCTCTTACGTAAACATATTTAAAAATGATCGACTATTCAAAGAAATTCAAAGTTCTGCAAAATATAAGAAAAGGTGGAGGCTTATTAAACTCATTAATTGACAAGCTTCCACTCGAACTACATCTTCCTGGCTATCAGTTCTGTGGTCCAGGAACAAATCTTAAGGAACGTTTAGCTCGTGGAGATTCTGGAATTAATTCTCTTGATCAAGCATGTAAAGAGCATGACATTTCTTATTCTAAGTTTAAGAATACATCTGATCGACACATAGCTGATAAAATATTAGCTGAAAAAGCCTGGCAACGTGTTAAATCAAAAGACGCAAGTATAGCAGAGCGAGCAAGTGCTCTACTAGTTACTAACCTCATCAAGGCAAAAGTTAAATTTGGGATGGGGTGTTCGAATTCAAAAATTAAAACAACTAAGCGAAAAAAAAGCAATATGAAATCTAAGAAATTGTCATTTAAAAAACTGGTCAAATTGATTGATGATAAACTTAAGAAGCGAACAAAATCTGTATGTCTAGAAAAAACGATCAAATCTGCAATCACGAGTGCTAAGAAAAACATTGGCAAAAACAACAATATTAAAATACCAAGAATTATACCAGTACCAAAAATTGGAGGAGCTATCCCCTTTCTTATCCCCCTTTTCGCAGGGCTTTCAGCTCTTGGAGCACTAACGGGTGGAGCTGCCGGTGTAGCTAAAGCAGTGAATGAAATAAGCATTGCTAAAAAAGACCTCGAAGAAAAACAACGTCACAATCTTAAAATGGAATCAATTGCCGTTGGACACGGCTTACATCTTAAACCTTATAAAAATGGATTTGGACTTTATTTGCAGCCCCAAACAAAAAACTTCTAAGTTCACTACCCAATCGTGCATTGAATGAAATAGATTTAACAAATTTCTGCACTAAATTTATTCCAAATTTTCGAGGCGTGTTTATGCGGGACAACTTACCAAAAAGTAGCCCCAAGAAAAATGAGTGCGGAATTGTTAATCTTGATTCTTCCAATGGTTCTGGAACACATTGGGTAGCGTATTATAAAAAAGGCAAGCGGATAGAATATTTTGATAGCTTTGGAAATCTTCAACCACCTGTTGAAGTCTTAAATTATTTAGGTGAAAGCATCAGCTACAATTATACTCAATATCAAAGTTATGGTTCCTATAATTGTGGACATTTATGCGTGAAATTTTTACTTAATTGTTATTTAAATAAATAAAGAGACTTAAGTTCAAATAATTTCATTGTTTTTTTTACCATCATGTCGATAACACTTACAATAAGCGGAACATCTTCTGTCCTCACTGTCGAATATTTTCCACCTATATACTTAGATGAAGACTATGTTTGTGGTTTGATTGACTTTCACTCGTATAATTCTATACCTAATATTGATGAACATAACAACTTATTTCATACAGGGGAACATGAAATCGAAATCCCCGTAGGAACATATGAAATAGAAGATATTCAAGATTATATTTCCAGAGAGTTATTAAACCGAAATTCTGTTACAGAAGTTACTTTAACTGCAAATAGTAACACAATGAAGTGTGAAATCTATTCAAACGAAAAAATATTTTTCAACAAAGAAAGAAGTATTGGAAAATTATTGGGTTTTGGTAAAACTATTCTATCTGGAGATAAACTACATGTATCAGACATACCTGTTGATATATTCAAGGTTAATGTTATACGTATTGAATGTAACATAATAACCGGATCTTATTTAAACAATGCTCTTTTGCATACTATACACGAATTTTCACCCGAAGTTGGAGCAGGGTATAAAATCATAGAAGTTCCAAAAAATGTTATCTATTTACCTGTGAATGTCAAACGAATAAGTACTCTTACATTAAAATTCTTAGACCAAGACGGCGATTTAATAAATTTTAGAGGAGAACGGATAACAGTTCGATTGCATTTAAAACCATGTTAATCTATAGTAATAATATAAACAGTAACAAGGACCAACGTTCAATTAGTTTTCCCAAGACACTTAAACTGTCAAGAGCTAAACTATTACCAGAAAACAAAGCATATCTTCTTCAATTAGGATTCAAACTCAAATAAAATCGATATGCAAGACATTTTGAATATTAGTGACGGACCTGGCTATGATAACAGTATAACTAAAATTGAGTTCCATAGTTATTCACCATTCCTGCAATCCTTTAATACTAGTGACGAAATTCGAATACCTATTCAACAACAGGACTTATGTGTTTTACCTAGTGAAAGCTACCACCCAAGTTCCAATCAAAGCTCTTTCGTCATCAGAATGGGTACAAAGTTCTAAGTTTTTTTCTAGGCTGCACGAACTACATAAGGAAAACATTAACTTTTGATTTTGTTTCAAGGGTAACACTGGATGAAGTAGATACTCCGGTGGAAGAACTTTACATTTAACAAGTCCGTTCATATTTTCCATTTTCGATATTGAGCAGTTTGTGTCACCATGAACATGAACTTTTGGATGCCCTACTGGAAATTTTCCAGTTTTGCACACCCAAGGGTAGAGTGAACAAACATCTATGTATCTAATTTGTTCACCTTGCTTACATTTATAATAATTAAATGTATTACCCGTTCTTCCACCGTAAAAAGCATCGCGGGGATTAAGTGGTGAATTTTCTATTAGCTGATGCGTCTTTAAAAAGTTTAATTCTTCTTTGCTTAAACTCTTAAGAAGATGATGGAAGTGACAGGACCACATTTCAATTACTTCATAGTTAAATGACCTTAATCGCTCTGTCTTTGCTAGCGTTCTCTCATATCTTTTGTTTAAGGTGTCGGCTTTATTTCCATGCAGGGGTTCATTTCGTTGATGCTTCATACAAAGAGGATGACCATGAAAATAGCACCCATGAAACTCAAAAATTTGATTTGTTTCTGCACAAAATCCATCAACTTTAACGCCATGGATTTTTTCTTCTTTTCCCTTATAGGCGTGTTTTATATTTATTTTTCTTCTTTTTTCTTCTAAGATCATCCATTGAATTGCTTCAACGGATTGATTATTCACGCATCTATACCCATTTTTAGGGATTAACGCAATAGTATTTTCTTTTAAGAAATTTCTTCTAAACAGAAGATTACAAGATGAAGCTATTGTAATGGCTTCAAGGAAAGGTTCAACGTTGCTCTGGTTCATAAATAATTTTCTGAATTTAATGCAAGCTTCTGTCAATATTTTAACATCACTCTTGCAATATTCGACGATTTCATGTTTCATGTCGAACTCATCTTCCTTGTGCTCAGAATACCAATGCAAGAAGCTTTTCCTCTCTTCAATTTTCATTGACTCTGGGGAATAAAACTCTAATGCAGGTAATTTTCCAATGTAATTTTCATTAGCTTTTGTATTAAATAAATATGGGAAATATCCTTTTTTTAAAACTGGTGATAAATCAAAAGCTTTAGGAAGCTTAGACAAAGCCATAGGAAAATAGTTGATGGAGTCAATAAATTTAACGTTTCCGAGATATAAAGCCAAAATTTTTGTTCCTCGCATAATAATTTCTGGTGTTAATTGCGTTTTTGTCAAAATATAGTTCAGAATGAACTGGTGGCCTGACCATTGTGAGCAATCACAATTACTTTTTTGAATTTTTTTCGTATTTCCAAAACATGTTTGAGAAATTGAGAAATTATTTCTTCACCTTTTATAATATTCATTGAGAACTTGCAAACATTGCAAAAATACAAATTTTGATGGTCAATACACTCATCGCATTTCTGGTGAAAGACGCACAAATTTGGTTCATGTAGTTTTATATTTAAATCTTCTTCAGTATCCTCATCATGTTCAGATCTCAACGACTTTTCTTGCCGGCACTCTAGGTCATAAAAAATGTATAAGACCTTCATAAGACTTGGCTCATTGATGTTGGGGAGAATGTAACACAAATGGTCTTTTGATACATGCTTTTTACAATTTCTGCAAAAGAACTCATCACAAATGTGTTCTCGTTCTCTCTCGTAACATATAAGGCAGAGATTGCAACGTTTTATCTGCTCACAAATGGGTTTTCTTCCAATTGAGGCTGATAATTTGTGCTGGTCATAGCAAACTGACCCCTTGAAGCGGCGATTACACTCCGAACATTCAACTGAGTTTGATGTTTCTTGGCAAACTGGGGCGTGCTGACATTGAGAACAAATTTTTTGACAAATTCTGTGTTGGTCTTTGTTGTTAAAGGAAAAGTGACAATCTTCACAATAATAAGAGCAGCAAAAAGCAGCAGTAAGGGATGTAACCACGTTGTAATGGTTTTGAAAATATATGAGATTTATTTTCTTCTCATTCGGGAGTCCCTCGTAAAGCACTTTTCGTGATCTACCTCCATACTCATAGACTGTTATTTTATAGTCAGGTAGGAGGTTTTGAAATATTTTGATGTGCTCTATACCGCAACCAGATTCAGGTATAGTCACCTTCGAATCTTTTAAGAGTTGCAATGCTCTTATTGTTTGGACTTTCCCTACGTCTCGCTTTACTCTTTGATAAATGTCTTCTCTATCCGCAAAGGATTTTGCCACAATCAATGCTCGTGGTAAGCATAAATTATCTTTATTTTTTATGCTTACAATACCCCTTCGTTTGATCGATTCCTCCTCAAACGAGTTGTACATTTTAGAAGATTTTCTTCCTGTCCCAGCTGGCATGGCAACAGAAGTTACCGTCATAGTGAATTCGTCGGTACTGATACCTTCAGAATTACTCTGAAATATTTTGGTAATCATTTCCCAGATGTCTGAGAATTTCAGGTCGGCGCAGTCTCTAAAGCTCACCCACCCATTACCCTTTTGATTAGAAAAATATTTCCCCCCAAAAGTTATACCTACTTTATCGGTTGCTTTCACGTTTTTTACTGCAAATGTAAGAATATCTTCTACACTGTGTTTGAACCAAGTTGTAGGCTCTTCATCCTGAGGGGCGAGTTGATGGAAAATTCAATTTTCCGACCTCGTAGATTGAATTTCCTTATGTAAGTCATATAATCCCTTTTAATTGTATAGTTCTGCACAAAAAAGAAAAACGACAACGACAATGTTTATTTTCGTTTACATAATATAATTTTTATTTTATTTTTTATAATTTTTACAGATCATAAAACATTTTTTCATAAAAATTTTTGAGAATTAAGCAGATTGTTATCTGCGTCAAAAAAAAGGGTCGGACTAGGTATTTTTACCTCTTCTCTAATTTTCTGCTTCCTTGTTTTAGAAACAGAGGGTGATGATGATGTAGGCGGAGGTAAATGATGTTGTTGCTGGAGTTGATGCTGCTGATGTTGGTGTTGTTGTTGTTGGTGTTGTTGTTGGAGTTGTTGTTGGTGTTGTTGTTGGAGTTGATGTTGATGGAGTTGTTGTTGTTGGAGTTGGCTTTCAAAAGAGTCATAAACCTGCTCATTTTGATCTGTACTATCTTTAAGGTGGAAGTCTATATGGTAAGACGTCTCACCATACGGCTCCACCACCTCGAAATTGCACTTTGGCAACTCCTGTACATCCTCGTCAGATAGTTGTTTTATGCACCTTTTCGGTAGAAAAACAACACAATCCTCCAGCTCGAGCAAAATCTGCTCACCAAATTTTGTGCTTATCCGCTTCGATGAAAAAATGGGGTATTTTTTCTTTTGCTCTAATTTCGATAGTGATGTTACCGGTTTTGTTTTTGACTCCGACCTAATATTAACAGAATTTTTTATTCTATTGATGAACGACATTATTAGAAAAATACAAAAGTACACAACTGAATGCAAACAAAACAGAACTGTAGCAAAACTAAAAATCATACTGCTTTTTATCTTATGCAAAAGGTTTCATCATGTTTCAACCTTTCGCACCAAAACATTTTACTTTTTTTTTTTTTACGTTATTATCAGTACAACAGACTAATATAGACTAAAAAAGTTTTACCTAGATATCTACCTATAATATCGATGTAAAACAAATTCACACAATTAAACAGTTTTTTATTTTATCTCATTTCAAGCACGCGACCACACAAAATACCCCCCTACAAAAACAAAATTATAACATACTCCTATCATACTTCCATTACTCATTCAACTAAATATTCCTTACCCATTGATTACAAAAACAAATTCACACAATTAAATCACCACAAACCTAAATATACTTATCTGCTTTCACAAAAAACTACTTAAATCTAAATTCTTATCATCTATTTCACTCACTCATATCGCTATCTCTTTCTACCACAAAATTCCCAGTCACAAGTGCCATAATATCTACTCATGTAAAATGAAAATGTATGGAATAATGAGTCCGACTAACGCAGATAAAGGCTTTATCGAGATAAAGGCGTTTGAAGTAATTTTACTATATACAATGACGGATCCAGGGGGGGGTTCGTATGGGTCATGACTCCCCCTGGGAGATAATTTGTTTGCTGTTTTCGTGGGAATTCCCTTCCCATTCCATTATATTTTGAATTATTTATTTTTTGTATATGATAACAACATTTATATTTTACTTCCTTAAACTTTGTTGCTAAAAGTACTACTTTTAACTGAAGATTGGACCAAGAACATAATATGAATCGGATATTCAGCCCTGTTCCAAAAACACAGCACAAATTCATCAACTTTTGACCAATTGACGATCCAGGGGGGGGTCATATGAACCAAAAAGCTTATACAGTTAAGTTGTATAAGTAAATATTTCATTTAAAGATTTATTACTAATTTAACGACATTCACCAAAAAGTGGTTTGCTGTCAAAAACAACTCAAATTTTGATTTCCGCTCAATCAAGAACTTGACAAAAACTTTAGTCATGCTTTCAATTATTTTCATAAAAATTGGTTCTAAGAAAAAGAGCAAATATTCAGGTTCTTAAGAAGAAACCTTGATGATCTCTTAGATCATCAATTTTATATTAAGTTGCTTTGAATTCCTTAAATTAGCCTTTAATTTTATTATTACATTTTTTTGATACACATAAATAGTGATTATTGAAGTGATTTTTACTGCGACATATAGGAACTAGAAAACTAGACAAACAAGAGTTTTTAAACAAATATTTCGACGGTAGAGAAGTCGAAAAAAGTGGGTACCTCGATTCTTTCCGTCTGTCTGTCTTTCCTGGCCACTACAGTCCAAACAATTGTGTTGATTGAAATTAAGATTTTTAGGTGATTAGTGTAAGGAGTTTTTATCATTTTATTAATACAAAGAATAACAGCAGTCCCCACACAAATTTTTTGGTTCAAACATGTGATTTTTCTAGAAATTTCTCAAAAATTTGTGTTCTTAATTTGGCTTCTTTCTACAAGAAAAACATATTTTCGTATTGCTTCAGAAGGGTACCCCTCAAAAAAATCTTTATTTTGTTTTTAAGTTTTCTCAAGAACTAATGGAACGATTTCAAAATTCTTCTTTCTCTGTGCAAGCTCTTGTCAATGATCAAATTGATGATGATTTTTTATGATCAAAAATGTATTTTTTTTATTTTTAATAAAATACTAATTTTGTTTGCAAAACTCGATATCTCAGAAAGGGGACAACATTTTTTTACGATATTTGAATGTAAAATGTTCATATATTTATAAGCTCTTTATTTAGTGCTTATACCAAAAATATTTTTAAGACAAAATTTAAAATGATTTTCGAAAAAAATAGGTTAATCTAGATTTTTCGACAAATAAAATGGCATTTGAATTTTTGAGAAGAACTTATTTTGGAGGTTCATTTTTAAATCTTAAAATAGAGGCAATATTTTTAAACAGACTTTTTGGAAGAAAATATCAAGTTCTTGCGACTCAGTCGTGCAAGAAAAAATAAAAATAAATCTACTTTTGATGAATTTGCTTTGGATGTTTTAGAACTGAGAATTACACGAATTTTAATAATACAAATGTCCCAAAAAATCAAGTGGCACTTTTGTTAAACTTTTCCTATCTATTGATATAAAAGCTTTGAAACGTATAATTTTTGCTCTTAAATATGACATATATAGAGAACTGTTCGAATCTTGGAATGCTTTCATATGAGTCATCCAAATTAAATAGTTAGACCATAACTTGCTGGACAACAGTGTTCTAAATAGTTTAATTACTAAAGTTGTCGTTTTAGCACTTATTAAATTTTGTTAGCATCCTTTACAAAACTTTTAAGAACATTTTTAAGCGGTGAGTAAAAACTCATCTAAGTGTGTGACCCCCCCTGATGAAAAATCTGGATCAACTCTTGGCTATATAAAAACAATAAATTTCAAGAAAAAGATTGTCGCCATCATTTCTTTTTAATGATTTAACATAATATTTGATTGATTGTTTGTCTCAAGTGAAATACTTTCAATAAATCTCAGTCTTTCGATATTTTCATGGGATTTAGGTGTCGAGTGTTCTTGCTTTATCAAATCAATATTTTTTGTATGGATCTATTTATGATGTATTGCTTTAGGTCAATTTGAATTGTTTAATATTTTACCAGTCTTCAATGAAAAACAATGCGTATGGTATCTTAATTTAATCAAAAGGAAGGCATGTTTTAAAACGCAATAAAGATTATTTAGAACGCCCTAATTTCTAGTCACAATTTTCAGAAAAACTTATAAATCAAATCGCATAACATTGCAGCGGAATTGTCGCAACTTAGTTTTAACGCTAAATATTTGATTTTAAATATACTAAAGCACTTAAAACGCAGTCTTTGTGATTCTGATACGGCCCGACTCAGTTTCGCCACAAATAGAGACGCTAATCTCAAGGTTTTGGAAGTCTACTGGTTGTCCAAAAATATCGACTTAAAAGGATGGAAAAGGTCTAATGCTCATCCATTTAGTTTTTCCCGAATTGATCTTTAAACCCACCGTTCTCCTGCACCTGGGGAAACGAACCAAATACATTCTCTATTGACACTGCACATCTATTTCTGCCGTTCATGTCAATTTAATCTGTTTTCCTTATCGAAGTCTAAATCTGGACAGAAATTCAACTTTTAACGAATTTGATGCTCTGTCTGACTCCATTGACAGAATTGCGGGCCATTATCCTCGTCCATTATAATCGTCATTGCGGGCGATTTCAATGTACACAATTCTTCTTGGCTTCGCTATTCTGACCAATCAATACCCGAAGGAAGGTATGTTACGGTCTTTGATGAGTTAAATTAATTTACTCAGCTTGTCAATGAGCCAACTCGAATCCCTGACATTGCAGGCCAATCCGCCAACACCCTAAGCTTGTTTCTTACCTCTGACCCTTATAAATAAACAATCAGTGTATTACCGTCTTTAGGCACATCAAACCATTGTCTGCTATCTGCAAAATTTCTCATGTCAAAAAACGCAGTTAAAGAAAAAACTCCTATGAGAACCGTTCAGCAATATGAGAACCACTGGGACAGACTCAATAAATTCTTCAGAAACTTTAACTAGTCACTATGCTTGCTCGATAGTGACATGGATTCCAGCACAGATATGTTTACAAATTTAATTCTTTGTGGAATGTTTGAACGCTAGTCCACAATGACACTCCCAATTTAAGCTCGATTGATAAAGCTAATTTAATTGCAGCTACCGGATAATGTATTCATGGTTAATCTCAGCGCACAGTGGAACAAATCTTTACATCGTTTTGAAGAAAGTAAAGATTATTGCACTTGATATTTCAAAGCCATGTGATAAAGTTTGGCATCAAGCTCTCTTATCGAAAATGCGTGTCCTTTGGTATTGATGGATTTCTTTCTTGTTGGATTAGGAACTACCTTTCGAACAGTTTCAAATCGGAAATTCATAAAATAAATGCTGGTTTCACATAGGGTTCTATTTTGTCTCCGACTCCCTTCGTTATATTCATAAACGATCTATTGTCTTCCACTTCTAATCCAATTATTCCCGCTTTTCATATTCGTTTTTAGATTAAAACCCTTGTTCTTTAAATGTGGAACTTCAACGGCAGCGTATGAGGTCAAAATCAACAGATGCCAAAAGTGACAGATGTCAAAAGTGACAGATGTCAAAAGTGACAGATGTCAAAAAGACAGACGTTAAAAGTGACAGATGTCAATAGCGGTTTTTGACAAAATTGACAGCTTTGAAAAGTGACATGTTTAAAGATTTAAAACACTTTGCTGAATCCACTGTCCATTATTTTAAAATTGAAAATTGTAGTAGGCCTTGAAGTTCAAAATTTTCTATAAATATAACCATCGACCTCAGAAATTTCATTGCCAAAAAGTTTCGGGAGTGAAAACGTTAAATTTGAAATTAAAAAAAAAAATGATTTCTTACCTTATAAGAAATTTATTAAAAAATGTGAGCAAAATTACCTTAAATAGAAAAAGTGAGAGGGAAGAAATTGAAAAAGATAAAGGAGAATATGATCTTATTTTAAAATATTATATGAGCTTTTGGAAATTCTAAATTTCAAATAGTTTATTTTTTAATATGATAATATTTTCTTTGTAAAGTTAAAAAATTTATTTATTTTATTAATTTATTAATTAATTATTTAATTAATTAAATGATTCATTAGTTAAATAATTAATTAATTAATTAATAAATTAATTAATTAATTTATTTTTTTATTTATTTATTTATTTATTTATTTATTTATTTATATATTTACTTATTTATTTACTTATTTTATGTGGTTTGGTATTTTATTTGTTTGATTTCAGTTTATATTTCTGAAATCAAACAAATAAATTACCAAACCACTGTCACTCACACTGCGCTCAGTAGCTCAAGTGTGACAAATCTCAAAAGTTACAGATGTCAAAAGTGACAGATGTCAAAAAAGACAGACGTCAAAATTCACAGATGTCAAAAGTGACAGACGTCAAAATTGACCGATGTCATAATTGGCAGATGCCAAAAGTCACAGATGTCAATTTTGGTATTCAGAACTTTAAGGTATATCCTCTTAGACCCTTCACTATTTTCCTAACGCTCGGTCTTTGTCGGTAATGTAAAAGTATCGATTCTAAAAAAATGTCTTTGAATTAATTTATTTTCTAAGCTTAGTTAAAAAATGTTTCAAAATCCGATCCTTATCCATTTTGAGCTATTTCAGCTATAGTTTCATATTTTATAAATTTTTGTGTTTCTAATATTGATCTTCTTAAAATAATATCTGTTTTACTTACATCAAAAACTCATAACACATTAAAGCAGAAATCTCCAAAAGAGGCTATGTTAAATAAAATTGATAAATAAAACTGATTCAACAGTCAAATATGAGGAAAGCTTTAAGTACCAGAAGATAAGTTAGATGAAGTTGGTAAATAAGTGAAATGAAATGTAATTGGTCTAATAAATAATATTTATTTATAACATGATTAAATATTTTATCAATTTAATGTTTTATACACCAGAATGTTTTAAGCACCCTTAAGGAATTCCACAAATCTGTTAATCTATCTTTGGTCTTTTCAAACGGGGAAATGATCGCCGCCCACAACACAATCATCACGAAGATCTGCTTCTTGAAAAAAAAACGTAGTTAAGGGCGCAATGCAACGAAATATTGTCTCTAATTAATCATAATCATATCCTCTAGCACCAATCAATGAATCAAGTCGAGAGGGAATGAATTATGTTAAGATTATTTATTTATTAATGTGCGACTGATGAAATTTCGCGCGTTGGATAATTTATTATATTAATTAAAGAACAGATGTCCCCTGAGAATATTTACCCACAGAGAATTATTGTAGAGGATATCGGTATCAAAATTATAATTATTGTTATTTTATCGTCTACACATTATAAAAAAACCGATACAGTGATGAAAAAAATTATAAAAACAATAGTCCATCATTTTCAATACACAACTTACTTAGATTTGTTTTTCTTTAAAATAAGAACAAGATGGAAGTATGAGTTTAATTTTGTATTTGACTAATTTCAGCGAACTTATAATAAAAAATAAATAAATAAATAATTAGCTTAAATAAAATTAAAATAGTATAAATAACAATAATTTAATTGAAATAATAAATGTGTATTTATATATACTTAGTTTTCAGACCTAATGCCGCATTCATAATCGGTTGAAGAATCGTCACCTGGATTAATTATATTTGAATACAAAATTGTGTCCTACATCAGGTAGTGAAAAAAGTATTCTTACTCAGCTCTTATGGCTTTTTCACACACTTTTCGTCAATCTTTAGGCGGGTTTTTTGAAAATACTTCCTCTGCTAATTTTTGAACATCTAATACCTTGAATGTTGTATTTCGTGAGCCTACTCTTGAGATCTGGATAATTGGGTGGTAAACGCAGAACCTCATTTCCCATGGGTTGTGTGTAGCTCGGTGCCGTTTTATTACCTCATACTATTCTAGTTTCAACATTTGAATGGTATGAATGGTTAGCTCTTTAGAGAAAGCAAATCTCTTTGCTAGGCAGTTCGCCACCTATTCAACACTGCCAGTGAGTGTTATGACTCCGCCTGTACTTGAGCGAGTTAATGATTCTATGGGGCAAATCTTTTTTGGCACTCGTACTGTAGCGAGAGTCCTAAAAGATCTTAACATACACAAATCTGCTGGTCCGCATGGTATGGTTCTGAAGAGGTGTTCTTCATCGCTGGCAAAACCACTGCGTAAGCTTTTTCATCTGTCCTACTCCTCAGGTCTCGTTCCGAGCGGATGGAAAACCGCATTTGTCCAGCCTATTCCCAAAAAAGTCGAATCTTCCTCACCGTCTAATTATCGACCGATTGCACTTACGTCCCTTCTTTCCAAGGTCATGGAAACGCTGATTAATTATCAGCTCAAGAAATATCTTGAAGAACGGAAGCTTCTTAATGACCAATAGTATGGCTTTCGTTGCAACAGGTGATCTCATGGTTCATCTCACCGAACGGTGGAACAAATCTTTACATAGTTTTGGAGAAAGTAAGATTATTGCACTAGATATTTCAAAAGCATTTGATAGGGTTTGGCATCAGGCTCTCTTATCGAAAATGCGTGCATTCAATTTTCATGAATCCTTGCTTCATTGCATTAGTAATTACCTTTCGGATCGTTCAATACAAATAGTATTGGATGGATTCAAGTCTGAAAACCACAAAATAAATGCTGGTGTGCCCCAGGGCTCTGTTCTATCTCCAACATTCTTTCTCATTTTTATTAATGATCTCCTGTCTGCAACATCTTATCCAATACATTGTTTCGGTGACGATAGTACTCTTAGCTTTTCATATTCGTTTTCAGACTCACATCCCTCTTCTTCGGATGTGGAACTGCAACGACAAAATATGATAAGCTCATTAAATTCCGACCTAAACAGCATTATACAATGGGGAATAAGAAACCGTGTGGAATTTAATGCTTCGAAAACGCAATGCTGTCTTGTATCGTTAAAGTGAAATATACCCCCCCTGCCATTATCCATAAATGGCACTTGCATCGAGGAAATTGAACATCTCGATATTCTTGGTATGTGTATCACCAACCATCTTTTGTGGAACGATCACATACGCGATGTCGCCTAAAATGCCGCAAGATGTTTGGGTTTTCTAAGCGGTGCAAGAAGTTTTTCTCCTCCTCTGATCTGGCTGTTATTTACAAGACTTATATACGTCCATAACTTGAGTATAACTCCCAAATCTGGGCTGGTGCTCCTGCAACCTACTTAAGCCTCTTGGATAGTATTGAACGTGGAGCATTAAGATTGATTGGTGATATTACCATCATAAGATCATTTAAGTCACTTGAACATCGTCGAAATGTTTCTTGTCTCACCCTCTTTTACCGTTATTTTAATGTTTTATGTTCTAGAGAAATAGCCAGCTGCATTCCTCCCGTTAAACAGTTCAACCGTAATACTCGCGCTTCTAGGAATGCTCATCAATATATCCTCGAGCCCATCTTCGGTCGTACTGTCAAGTACAGAGATTCGTTTTTTAGCCGTACTATGCGAATGTGGAATGCCTTTCTCATCATTACTCAATAATTTCAATGATCTCTCTAAGACTGTTCTTGATATAAAAAATGAACTTTCCTCTCTTAAACTACTTCTTAATAGCAGTTCCCCTCCCCGTAAAACAGCAAAAAAATCAGTATTAAGTAGTAAAAGTGCAACAACTGAAAACAATGAGATTCCTTATACTCAATTAACTGATTCAATCTCAATTCCAACATTGCCTCTTTCGTATTCTGCTGCTGCTGCTGCTGCTCGATTACATAAATCAACATCTTCATCAACATCTTCATCAACATCCTCATCATTACCATCATCATCATCTTCATCAACTTCATCGTCGTCATCATCATCCTCATCACTATCGTCGTCGTTACCTCCTTCATCATCGTCAACCATAACAAATCCATCAAGTGCCCTTCTACCTACTCTTGTACCTATCAAGGAGTTTTCTCCATATGTCAACATTAATGTACCAAAAAACAACAAAAGTGTGTCAAGAATTAAAAAAATTGTTGGTAGTGACCCTTCTTCACTTTGTGCTCTCCCAAATATAAAATGGCTTCATTTGTCAAGATTCGATAAAAATACAAAATCTAGTGACATTGTTGACAGTATTTCCCAAAAAACTAATATTCCAAAGGAAGAGTTAAAATGTTATGCTCTCATTAAAAAAGATGCAGATTTATCGACTCTTAAATTCATAACTTTTAAACTGAGTGTACCTACACATAAACTTTCTCTAGTTCTTGACCCGTCTGTATGGGGTTCCTTTGTGCAAGTAAAAGAATTCATCACACATAAAAAAATAGAGAACCCAAACCCAACCCCAACAACAATAAATGCAAATGCACCTCCACCTACAAAATCAATATCAACTGCACTTCCATCAACAGTATCACCACCAACACCGCCGCCCCCGCAACCACCACCATCACCACAATCAGCAACACACCGAGTCGTACACCCACTTCCGCAACAAGTTCACCCGCCATCGACTAATTGACTACCATCTTCTTCACCACCATCCCCATCAAAGCACTCAACCTATGCATCGCTCTCCCAAAAACAGGTTGTCTCTGCCTTATCATACCCACAAACATCAAAATCAGATCTAATCTCTTCGAATGATTTTCTATTATATTATCAAAATTCTGGTGGACTTCGTACTAAACTGCAACAAATACTTCTCTTTTCTTCTTCTTCGCAATACGACATAATCGCTCTCACTGAAACCTGGCTTAATAACAATCACCACGATGCCGAGATGTTTAATGATAATCAGTATGCTGTCTTTCGCAAAGATCGAAATTATGATTTACTTGCTTGTGAGAGAGGTGGAGGAGTTCTTGTTGCTGTGCGCTCTATTTTTCATTGCACTGAAGTTGTGTTGCCGTCATCTGATAATTCTCTCGACGTCGATCAATTAATAGTAAATATTAAATTAAATTGTATAAATGAACTTTTTCTTATTGTTTCTTACATTCCACCAAGTAGCTCATTTGATTTATATAAAGCTCACATTGAAAATTGTAAATTTATTTTAAAAAGCCGAAAAGAAAATCAAAAAGTTATTATTGTAGGTGATTTTAATTTGCCGAATGTTAAGTAGATTTTTGATCCTGATGATAAAATACTTGTTCCATTTAATGTTATATTTAATCATGATTGTGAAGTTGTGGATACTTTTGCGCAATTTGATCTTAGGCAACTAAATCATTTTCATAATTCTTTTAACAATGTGCTTGATTTGGTTTTCGTTGATTCAGATTTGTGCGTTAGTATAAACAACTGTATGGTTTCTCTTTTTCCTAACACAATTCATCATGTCGCATTCAGTTTGCATGTAGAATTTTATGAGTATTTTTCAGCTGAAACTCTCGGTTCTAAATTTAAATATAATTTTGCTAAATCGAATTATGATTCAATCCATAGTCTTCTCAATGAAAATGATTGGCATGCATTATTTGTTGGTGCAAATTTTGAGAAGTGCTACGATTCTTTTTTAAAAATTGTTCATGATGCAATTGCATTGTACACACCTAAAATTAAAATGAAAAGCTTTTCAAAACCAGTTTGGTTTAATAAAAGATTAATAAATCTTAATAATAAAAAAAATAAGGTTTATAAGCATTTTCGCAAATCAAACAATGACCGTGATCTTTACAAACAATATCGGTTATTGCAAAAGAATTTTGATACTTTAAATAAATTTCTTTACAATCAATATCTTTTATCTGTTGAAAGTGATTTAAAATCTAATAGTAAAAGTTTTTGGAAATTTATAAATACGAAAAAACAATCAAATGGCATTCCTAATCTAATGCGTCACGATGGAATATCATCTTCGGATCTTAAAGTAGTTTGTAACTTTTTTGGTAAACATTTTCAATCCGTTTATTTAGATAGTAATCCAAATCCAAATATAAATCTCGATAATCAATTTAACGGTATTGATAGTTGTCTGAATATAGGAAGTTTACATTTTTCAATTGAGGAAATTGAAAAAGCTTTATCAGCGGTCAAAGTAGACACAAGACTTGATATAGATGGAATTGCACCTATTATTTTACAGAAATGTTTAATAGTATTTGCTGTTCCTTTACAAATAATTTTTAATCGATCTCTTGAAAGTGGTGAATTTTTAAGTACGTGGAAGCGTTCTATCATTACACCAATTTATAAATCAGGAAATAGGCAGGATGTTTCAAACTACCGCCCTATTTGCAAGATCTCTACCGTTCCAAAAAATTCTGAAAAATTGGTTTATGAAAAATTAACTTCAATGGTAAAACATGTTATCTCTCCCTGTCAACATGGGTTTCTCGCTGGTAGATCTACCAGCACCAACCTAACAATTTTTTCAAACACCATTTTAAACGGGCTCGAAAAAGGTTTCCAATTCGATGTTGTTTATACAGATTTTTCCAAAGCTTTTGATAGGGTGAACCATGATATATTACTTATGAAGTTGAATAAAATTGGTTTTCATTCTAATTTGCTGAACTGGATACGGACATATTTAAAGGGTCGCATTCAGTTTGTTCGTATTAATAATTTTCTTTCATCGCCTATCAATGTTACCTCGGGTGTTCCACAAGGAAGCCATCTCGGTCCGCTTTTTTTCTTGTTATTTATCAATGACATTCCCAATGTTTTCTTAAATTCTAGATGTCTAATGTACGCAGACGATTTGAAAATTTTTCGGTGTATAAAATCTGAACAAGATTGCATATTGCTTCAAAAATTATCAAATTGGTGTTCGATTAACTCCTTACACCTTAATATTGCTAAATGTCAAAGTATAACGTGTTGTCGAAAACGTACATCAATTAATTGTTCATATAGTATAAATAATATCTTTTTATCTATAGTAACCTTTAAAAAAGATCTAGGGATAATTTTTGATCAAAAACTTGATTTCTTAAAACATATAGACTTTTTAGTTGCCAAAGGTAATTCTATGTTAGGATTTATCTTGCGCAATTCAAAGGAATTCTGTGATCCTCACACATTAAAATGTCTTTTTTTTGCGTTTGTTAGATCTACTCTTGAGTATTGCAATACTATTTGGAGCCCTTTGTACGAAGTTCACTCTTTTAGAATTGAGAAAATTCAAAAACGCTTTACAAGGGTATTAGTAAAAAGGCTTCATTGGAGCATTGATATGCCTTCCTATGAAACAAGGTGTAAATTATTTGGAATCTTGCCTCTTAATATTCGTAGAAAGTTTTCTGGAGTTATGTTTATTCGTGATGTTTTAACTAATCATATTGATTGTTTCGGAAATTTTGAGCTTAATTAACTTCAATGTTCCTGCGAGGATGCTTAGAAACCAAAACTTATTTAACATTCCATTCCACAGAACAAATTATGCTGCTAATGAACCATTGACCAGGTGCTTAAAAGAATCCAATTCTGTTTGCGATATGATCGACTTTTGTCTTGGTAGATTTTCATTTAAAAACAATTTACTCGTTATTTTGAGAAACCTTAATGGTGGAAATGTTTAATGTATATTTATTTATTTATTTATTGTTTTTTATTCATTATTGATTTTTGTACGTATATTATTATTATTTTATTATCGAGTAATCACTAAAGCATTGTAACTTTGTTTGATGAAATAAACACTAAACTAAACTAAAAAAAAAAAAAAAGCCACTAAACACGTCTATAGGAAATTTGCCAATACCAATGTCAATGAACTGTTTAAAGAACATGTTGTTCATTTTGCAACTCGACATGCACATTCTTGCTTAAATTAAGTACTTTGACATGTTTCCACGAATTAGAGGCCTTTAGACATGCATTGATTTCATCTGCGGCGTTGATTGTAAAATCACTGGCAAAGTTTTACGAAAACCATCTACTAGTAAAATCATTGCACCACCAAATCTGTTATTATTGCTTCGTACATCTTTTGAGGTTCCGTCTAAAGCATCCAAAGATTTGTTATGTTTTATCCCAAACAATCAATTTACATTGCTGCAAATGAACTCTGCCATTGCAGAGTTCTTCAAAATGTTGCATGTCGGATTTTCAGTGCTTTTCATATTCAATGGCAATTTTAGTGCTGAATGGGCTGTTCGACCACCTTCAAGCAAAGTTTCTGCGATTTCTGACGAAGCGAGTGCAATTTTATATTGTGAGCGAATTGTTGCTCATATTAATGAAATCAAAAAAGTTTTTCCTATACCACCAGGTGCATCTAAGAAGTAAATCCCTCCAGTTTCATCATTTGTTACTTTCATAAGATGTATCAAATACATACTTTTGTTGTTCATTCAACAGTGGAATATCTGTTTGTATTAATTCTTTCAAAGAGAGTTTTTCTCGATGCCACTCTTGGTTAAAAGCATCAGGCATTTGACGATAGGTCGCGATCTGGCCTAATTGAATTAATAGTTTGATTGACATTATCCGACACATGTCCTCAATTGAAATCAATGCTGTTAACAGTCAAATATTTCTTCTTCAAAAGTCCCATAGCAAGGCAATAAAAATAGCTACAATTTATTTTCTATGAAGACTTGTAGAAACTACATAATTCACCCAATGTAATGGTTGGGCTCATCATAAGATGACCATTACAACTTGTCTTGACGCATATTTTCTCGGATTACATGGAATCTCGATTTATTCGAGAAAAAAAAAGCTAAACACTTAGCAGCATTTTTGGCAATGTCGAATATGTGATCACTTTACAACAAGTGGTTTGTGATGCACAGACCTACAACTGATAGTTGTTCAGTCTCCTTCATGGAAGTACCAACCAAATATTGGGGCATTGGGGAGTTGTAAACATTAAATTCCATTTTTGATTTTTCCCCATTGGAAGGAAAATGCAGTCAATATCAGAAATAAATAAGCTTTTCATACGCTGCCCTTGATTAGAAAAACAAAGATGAGAATCTATAAACTAAAATGAAAAGTGTACTGTCATCATCGAAACAATTAATTCGGTTAGAAGTTTTAGATAAAATATGATTTTTAAAAATAAGGAAGAGCGTCTGGGGCACAATAGTATTTATGTTATGGATATCAGATTTGAATCAATACTATTTGAATTCAACGGTCTGAAAGTAATTTATAACCCAACAAAGAAGAGATTTACTAATACCAAAAACACGCATATTCGATAAGAACTCTGTAAAATCTTTACTTTCTTCAAAACGATGTAAAGATTTGTTCCTCTTATCGGTGATAATTAACAAGCGTTTCCATGACCCTAAAAGAAGGACAGTGAGTGCTTTTGGAAGAGAGGGAGAGGGACGAGGATTCGGCTATTTACTCACAGGTTGTGCAAATACTGTTGTCCATGCACTGGGAAAGAGATTTGTAGAAGGGGACAGATGGAAAAACGTTGAAAAACACCTTATTATTATTATCTCTTTCTAAGAGAATCTCCTTATGTTAAAAACAAAATTTTGAATGTTTTAAAAAATGTTACCAACTGTAAAAATGTCATTTTTGAAAGATAAAGTTGGTTTGAACTTTTGAAGATAATATTTTCAATTGTTGTCAAAATTATGATTTTAATGCACTAAACTCGAATAAGCGTGGTTCAACCCCCTAAAAACGAAGCTCTACCAGCAAAACTCAACTTCATCGAAAAATGTTCATCTAATTTTCCTGGACTGTAATTATTGATTTTGTTTTTTTTTCTTCTGTCAATTCTTTGAATAAATGCTTGTGACCCTATGACCCTGTGAGTTTTCATGTGGAATTATAATTTTCAAAAATGTCTTTGAAGAGAAACAAACAACAGTGAGTCTGTCAAAGAAAAATGTACTTTTATACTCTTCTCTTCTGCATTCTTCCCTTTGTGAGCTTCACATCATTATCGTTATTATTACACTTAACCTCTTTTGTTTTTCTCTTAATGCTGTATTTAATATATTTAGTTTAATGACAAAGACAATCAGAATTCCATTTCACGTCCATGCCAACTTCATAACGTCTAGAAGATAGACATAAAAGTATTATATTCTATGTGCAGAGCTGGAACTTAAAAGAAGTTTATAACGACGACGCGAAGGCGATACGATAATAATATAAATTATTATTATCATAATAGAGATATCTCAGCTTTTATTTAGGTTGGGTCTAGAGCCAGGCTGCTGACAGAATATCTACTACAAAAAAAAATATTATATTTGATATAATGACTCAAAATTTTGAGGATTAACTTTTTTGATTGGAATAATAATTTAGAGGTGAATCATTTTAAGGTATTTCTGAGGCTTTAGGGGTTGTCTTTGTCTGTTGTACTTAAGACGCCATTAAGGGTGATTTAGAACTAAGGCTGTGGTAAGCGGTGGTGGTCGGAAGGATTTGTTTTAGGCAGAAGGCTAATCTTCTCTCAATCGTTGACTGCTGGCACCGTTCGTTGTT
Organism: Eupeodes corollae; assembly: GCF_945859685.1. Taxonomy (NCBI): domain Eukaryota; kingdom Metazoa; phylum Arthropoda; class Insecta; order Diptera; family Syrphidae; genus Eupeodes; species Eupeodes corollae. The sequence continues at coordinate 90,252,868 of NC_079147.1, forward strand.
CATAAAATACAAAAATATCATTTTATCGGCCTAGAGGAAATTTATATCGCTTCGTTGGGTTTATGGATGTTGAAATAAAAAACGAATGTTGGTCGGTTAGTTCGAAAACAAAAAAATTAAATTTTTACAAATGTAATTTGTGTGGAGGAGATTTAAAGTCCTTATGCTATGGACATATAAACTAGGTTATAATTCTTGAGAAAAAAAGTTTTACTATGCAAAAAAAAAAAAAATACAATTTGATTCACTGGAATGGGATAATAGGATATGTTATTTTATCAATTTACAGTTGAGCTCTATTTTAGACATACTGTATAGTATAGAGATTCTTTTTTTAACCGCAAATCGAGAATTTGGAATGCTTTACCCAACTCTGTTTTCCCCTTTTATTTTGATATTCTAAACTTTAAGGCCAATGTGGAACAGTATATCCTCTTTTAACGTTCCCTATTTTTACCGCTCGCATTCTATTTAAACTGAATTCATGATATATTTTATTTGTAGCCAAATTTTGTGTTTACATTTTTCATACTTAAACCTATATTGCACAATTTACAGAGATTGGTATATATGCTACCTTACTACTGCCAAGTATATATTTTGTAATCAATTTTATAAAGCTTAAATTTGAGATTTGAAGGAAAAGCTACTGTTAAAAACCTTCATTAAACAAAATAAAAAAAAAACATAAAAGGCGTAGATGTGTTGAGAGAAGGGGTGGTTTCAACACGAAGGTGGTTTCAACACGAAGGGATACAATACCCAGTTCAAAACAGCTTTTACGAAAGAAATATAATTTATGTAGGTACATAATATTTACATATCAGTCTTTATTACGAATAAATAAACAGTATTATTATTACTAGAATAATAAATAAATAAATGAATAAATAAATACAAAATTAAATAAATAAATAAATAAAAAAATAAATAAATAAATAAATAATTAAATAAATAAATGAATAAATAAATAAATAAATAAATAAATAAATAAATAAATAAATAAATAAATAAACAAGATAATAAATAAATAAATAAATAAATAAATAAATATATAAATGAATAAATAAATAGATATATAAAAAATGAAAATATTAAATAGATCAGAATAAAATAAACAGATACAAAAAAGTTAATGAATATATAAACATATAATAATATTTGAAAAAAAAAAAAACTTTGAAATGAATAATTTAATAGATAACTAAGTTACATACAAAATAACGTTGATATACAAAATAGATACTAAACAATTTGAAAAATAAATAAATAGATAAATAATAAATAATTGTATAATAATTAATAACAAAAAAACATTTATCAGTCTTCAATAATTAAATTAAATAAATTTGCCTATAATACACATTTTATCATTCTTAACAAAAATAACGTTTTATAACAAAGTTTAAGAAGCTAGATTTGAGATAAGGGAATTGTCGGAAGATAAACAAGAATTTATATATTTTTCACTTAATTTTGAAATTCTCATGGAGACCATTTCTATATTGGCTAAGGCGTGCAATTCGATTGTTGAAAAGCACCATGGAACATTTAGCATCATTTTCAGGAGTTTGTTCTGACAAATTTGAAGTCTTCGTATGTGACTTTTTGCACAATTTCCCCAAGCAGGTGATCCATAGAACATAATCGCTTGAAAAATTGCTTTGTAGATCAGTAGTTTGTTGTCACTACTCAACTTTGATTTTCTGTTTATAAATGGGTACAGTATTTTGATTGTTAGGTTAATTTTTTTAATAACTTCTTGTATGTGTGTACTAAACGTTAATCTCTTATCCAAATAAACCCCTAAATATTTAGCGCTTGACTTCCAATCTGTTTCATAACCGTTGAGAATAAGATTGTTACTTGGTAAGAAACAGGGTTTTCTTTTTCGAGAGAAAAAGACCGCCTGAGTCTTAGCAGCATTTATCTTTATTTTCCAGTCATTAAAGTAATCTTGTATTATAAACAGTGCAGATTGCAAGTTAGTTTCAATAGTGGAACCAATTGAATCTGAAGAATAAATACATGTGTCGTCAGCAAAGATGGCTGTTTCACAATTTTGAAGTCTTGGAAAGTCAGACGTAAACACGTTGTAGAGAATTGGACCAAGTACAGATCCTTGGGGGACCCCGGCGACACAGATAAAGCTTTGGGAAAGACAATTGTTAACGGACACAATACACTTTCTTGAAGACAAAAAAGATTTTAAAATTTTAATAAGGTACAAAGGAAAATTGAAAATTAATAGCTTATGTAATAGTCCGTCATGCCAAACGGAATCAAAAGCTTTTTCAACGTCCAGCAACACTAAGCCCGTACTTTTTCCTACATTAAAGTTATTTTTAATGTGTTTTGTGATGCGATGAACCTGTTGTACAGTACTGTGAAATGCACGGAATCCAAATTGCTCTAAAGGCAAAACATTATTTGAATTAGTGTGTTCAATAAGCTTCTTTATAATAATTTTTTCAAAACATTTACCAAGAGAACTCAGCAAACTAATCGGTCTGTAGTTAACAGACAAGTTAGCTATCTTACCAGGTTTTAAAATTGGAATAACCTTTGCTATTTTCCATTCATTTGGGAAATATTCCAATTTAAGGCATGAATTAAAAAGTTTTTGTACAAATTTAACTCCCAGCTTTGGCATATTTTTCAAATACAAATTTTTTATTTTGTCAAATCCAACTGACTTTCTAGTTTTCAAAGAATTAAAAACATCTTTGATGTCTTCAATAGTGATGAAGTAATTTTCACCATCATTCGTATCACAGTTAATTATTCTTATTGATTGAGAAACAACAGATTCAATGGTATCATTTGTAACGGCATTGCTAGCTAACAATTGTGCATCATAAAAGGTAGTTGCTAATGCATCTGCTTTTTCAGATCCCGACATCATTAAACTACTTCCTACCTTTAAGACAGGAATATGAGAGTTTCGTTTTTTTATAACTTTAACTATATTCCAGAATGGTTTGCTTGCTTTATCCAACCCTAGCAGCTTCTGATTCCAAGCTCTATTTCTGAAAACTGCTATACCTTCTTTTATAATAGAGTTAAGAATATTCATATATTATTCATATATTCATAACCTTCTGAGTGCCTACAAATTATATAAAAATAAGAGAAAGTATTTTCCAAACCACACCCTTCGAGTGAAAGTAACCTAACTTAAAAATTGCAACGGTTTATATTTATAGTTTAGTTTAATAATATTAATTTGTTCATAAACTTTCAATATATAATTTGGCAAATCATTAATTTCCAATGAAATATTTGTGAAACACAATAAAAATTAATCAAAACTATATTTTCTTGAAGACTTTATTGGTCATTTCCCATAAGTTGCAATTTTTGAGTTAGTTCACTATCATTCAAAGGGTGCGAAACTATATTTAAATTACTTGTAATTTGGTTGAAAATGTATGGAATAATGAGCACGGCTAACGCAGATAAAGGCTTTCCTATATACAATGACGGATCCAGGGAGGGGGGGTCGTAGGGGTCATGACTCCCCCTGGGAGATAATTTGTTTGCTGTTTTCGTGGGAATTCCCTTCCCATTCCATTATATTTTGAATTATTTATTTTTTGTATATGATAACAACATTTGTATTTTACTTCCTTAAACTTTGTTGGTAAAAGTACTACTTTTGACCGAAGATAGGACCAAGAGCATAATATGAATCGGATATTCAGCCCTGTTCCAAAAACACAGCACAAATACATCAACTTTTGACCAATTGACGATTCAGGGGGGGTGGTCATATGAGCCAAAAAACTTATACAGTTAAGTTGTATAAGTAAAGATTTCATTTAAAGATTTATTAGTAATTTAACGACATTCACCAAAAAGTGGTTTGCTGTCAAAAACAACTCAAATTTTGATTTCCGCTCAATCAAGAACTTGACAAAAACTTTAGTCATGCTTTCAATTATTTTCATAAAAATTGGTTCTAAGAAAAAGAGCAAATATTCAGGTTCTTAAGAAGAAACCTTGATGATCTCTTAGATCATCAATTTTATATTAAGTTGCTTTGAATTCCTTAAATTAGCCTTTAATTTTATTATTACATTTTTTTGATACACGTAAATAGTGATTATTGAAGTGATTTTTACTGCGACATATAGGAACTAGAAAACTAGACAAACAAGAGTTTTTAAACAAATATTTCGAGGGTAGAGAAGTCGAAAAAAGTGGGTACCTCGATTCCTTCCGTCTGTCTGTCTTTCCTGGCCACTACAGCCCAAACAATTGTGTTGATTGAAATTAAGATTTTTAGGTGATTAGTGTAAGGAGTTTTTATCATTTTATTAATACAAAGAATAACAGCAGTCCCCACACAAATTTTTTGGTTCAAACATGTGATTTTTCTAGAAATTTCTCAAAAATTTGTGTTCTTAATTTGGCTTCTTTCTACAAGAAAAACATATTTTCGTATTGCTTCAGAAGGGTACCCCTCAAAAAAATTTTTATTTTGTTTTTAAGTTTTCTCAAGAACTAATGGAACGATTTCAAAATTCTTCTTTCTCTGTGCAAGCTCTTGTCAATGATCAAATTGATGATGATTTTTTATGATCAAAAATGTATTTTTTTTATTTTTAATAAAATACTAATTTTGTTTGCAAAACTCGATATCTCAGAAAGGGGACAACATTTTTTTACGATATTTGAATGTAAAATGTTCATATATTTATAAGCTCTTTATTTAGTGCTTATACCAAAAATATTTTTAAGACAAAATTTAAAATGATTTTCGAAAAAAATAGGTTAATCTAGATTTTTCGACAAATAAAATGGCATTTAAATTTTTGAGAAGAACTTATTTTGGAGGTACATTTTTAAATCTTAAAATAGAGGCAATATTTTTAAACAGACTTTTTGGAAGAAAATATCAAGTTCTTGCGACTCAGTCGTGCAAGAAAAAATAAAAATAAATCTACTTTTGATGAATTTGCTTTGGATGTTTTAGAACTGAGATTTACACGAATTTTAATAATACAAATGTCCCAAAAAATCAAGTGGCACTTTTGTTAAACTTTTCCTATCTATTGATATAAAAGCTTTGAAACGTATAATTTTTGCTCTTAAATATGGCATATATAGAGAACTGTTCGAATCTTGGAATGCTTTCATATGAGTCATCCAAATTAAATGGTTAGACCATAACTTGCTGGAGAACAGTGTTCTAAATAGTTTAATTACTAAAGTTGTCGTTTTAGCACTTATTAAATTTTGTTAGCATCCTTTACAAAACCTGTGAGTAAAAACTCATCTAAGTGTGTGACCCCCCCTGATGAAAAATCTGGATCAACCCTTGGCTATATACCTATAAAAACAATAAATTTCAAGAAAAAGATTGTCGCCATCATTTCTTTTTAATGATTTAACATAATATTTGATTGATTGTTTGTCTCAAGTGAAATACTTTCAATAATTCTCAGTCTTTCGACATTTTCATGGGATTTAGGTGTCGAGTGTTCTTGCTTTCCTAAATCAATATTTTTTGGATGGATCAATTTATGATGTATTGCTTTAGGTCAATTTGAATTGTTTAATATTTTACCAGTCTTCAATGAAAAACAATGCGTATGGTTTCTTAATTTAATCAAAAGGAAGGCATGTTTTAAAACGTAATAAAGTTTATTTAGAACGCCCTAATTTCTAGTCACAATTTTCAGAAAAACTTATAAATCAAATCGCATAACATTGCAGCGGAATAGTCGCAACTTAGTTTTAACGCTAAATATTTGATTTTAAATATTCTAAAGCACTTAAAACGCAGTCTTTGTGATTCTGAAACGGCCCGACTCAGTTTCGCCACAAATAGAGACGCTAATCTCAAGGTTTTGGAAGTCTACTGGTTGTCCAAAAATATCGACTTAAAAGGATGGAAAAGGTCTAATGCTCATCCATTTAGTTTTTCCCGAATTGATCTTTAAACCCACCGTTCTCCTGCACCTGCGGAAACGAACCAAATACATTCTCTATTGACACTGCACATCTATTTCTGCCGTTCATGTCAATTTAATCTGTTTTCCTTATCGAAGTCTAAATCTGGACAGAAATTCAACTTTTAACGAATTTGATGCTCTGTCTGACTCCATTGACAGAATTGCGGGCCATTATCCTCGTCCATTATAATCGTCATTGCGGGCGATTTCAATGTACACAATTCTTCTTGGCTTCGCTATTCTGACCAATCAATACCCGAAGGAAGGTATGTTAGGGTCTTTGATGAGTTAAATTAATTTACTCAGCTTGTCAATGAGCCAACTCGAATCCCTGACATTGCAGGCCAATCCGCCAACAACCTAAGCTTGTTTCTTACCTCTGACCCTTATAAATAAACAATCAGTGTATTACCGTCTTTAGGCATCTGCAAAATTTCTCATGTCAAAAAACCCAGTTTAAGAAAAAACTCCTATGAGAACCGTTCAGCAATATGAGAACCACTGGGACAGACTCAATAAATTCTTCAGAAACTTTAACTAGTCACTATGCTTGCTCGATAGTGACATGGATTCCAGCACAGATATGTTTACAAATTTAATTCTTTGTGGAATGTTTGAACGCTAGTCCACAATGACACTCCCAATTTAAGCTCGATTGATAAAGCTAATTTAATTGCAGCTACCGGATAATGTCATGAGTCCTCCTGTTCTTGAGAGTGTTGTATTCATGGTTAATCTCAGCGCACAGTGGAACAAATCTTTACATCGTTTTGAAGAAAGTAAAGATTATTGCACTTGATATTTCAAAGCCATGTGATAAAGTTTGGCATCAAGCTCTCTTATCGAAAATGCGTGTCCTTTGGTATTGATGGATTTCTTTCTTGTTGGATTAGGAACTACCTTTCGAACAGTTTCAAATCGGAAATTCATAAAATAAATGCTGGTTTCCCATAGGGTTCTATTTTGTCTCCGACTCCCTTCGTTATATTCATAAACGATCTATTGTCTTCCACTTCTAATCCAATTATTCCCGCTTTTCATATTCGTTTTTAGATTAAAACCCTTGTTCTTTAAATGTGGAACTTCAACGGCAGCGTATGAGGTCCAAATCAACAGATGCCAAAAGTGACAGATGTCAAAAGTGACAGATGTCAAAAGTGACAGATATCAAAAAAGACAGATGTCAAAAGTGACAGATGTCAAAAGTGACAGATGTCAAAAAGACAGACGTTAAAAGTGACAGATGTCAATAGCGGTTTTTGACAAAATTGACAGCTTTGAAAAGTGACATGTTTAAAGATTTAAAACACTTTGCTGAATCCACTGTCCATTATTTTAAAATTGAAAATTGTAGTAGGCCTTGAAGTTCAAAATTTTCTATAAATATAACCATCGACCTCAGAAATTTCATTGCCAAAAAGTTTCGGGAGTGAAAACGTTAAATTTGAAATTAAAAAAAAAAATGATTTCTTACCTTATAAGAAATTTATTAAAAAATGTGAGCAAAATTACCTTAAATAGAAAAAGTGAGAGGGAAGAAATTGAAAAAGATAATGGAGAATATGATCTTATTTTAAAATATTATATGAGCTTTTGGAAATTCTAAAATTCAAATAGTTGATTTTTTAATATGATAATATTTTCTTTGTAAAGTTAAAAAATGTATTTATTTTATTAATTATTTAATTGATTAATTAATTAATTAACTAATTAATAAATTAATTAATTTATTTATTCATTTATTTATTTATTTACTTATTTATTTATTTATTTATTTATTTATTTATTTATTTATTTATTATGTGGTTTGGTAATTTATTTGTTTGATTTCAGTTTATATTTCTGAAATCAAACAAATAAATTACCAAACCACTGTCACTCACACTGTGCTCAGAAGCTCAAGTGTGACAAATCTCAAAAGTTACAGATGTCAAAAGTGACAGATGTCAAAAAAGACAGACGTCAAAAGTCACAGATGTCAAAAGTGACAGACGTCAAAATTGACAGATGTCATAATTGGCAGATGCCAAAAGTCACAGATGTCAATTTTGGTATTCAGAACTTTAAGGTAAATCCTCTTAGACCCTTCACTATTTTCCTAACGCTCGGTCTTTGTCGGTAATGTAAAAGTATCGCTCCTAAAAAAAATGTCTTTGAATTAATTTATTTTCTAAGCTTAGTTACAAAATGTGTCAAAATCCGATCCTTATCCATTTCGAGCCATATCAACTATAGTTTCATATTTCATAAATGTTTGTGTTTCAAATATTGATCTTCTTAAAATAATATCTGTTTCGCTTACATCAAAAAATCATAATACATTTAAGCAGAAATCTCCAAAAGAGGTAATGTTAAATAAAATTGATAAAAAAAAACTGATTCAACAGTCAAATATGAGGAAAGCTTTAAGTACCACAAGATAAGTTAGATGAAATGTAATTGGTCTTATATATTACATTCATTTATAACCTGTTTAAATATTTTCTCAATTGAATGTTTTATACACAAGAATTTTTTAAGCACCCTTAAAAAATTCCACAAATCAATCTTTGGTCTTTTCAAACAGGGAAATGTTCACCGCCTACATAAAATTGTTGGAATCGAAATTCTCAAAAACAAGTAAAGCCGACACAATTTTTAATAGCGAAAAAATTTATTGAAATTCATAGTTTTTTATGGCGCTTTAAAATTATTTGTGTTGATTTATCGACTGACTTCTTACCGCAATTTCTTTATGTTGAAAACTAGGTATATTATGAAGATTTTTGTACATAGCTTCTGCAGTTATAAAGCGGGTTAGCAAAATATATAAAGTGTACAGGGTTATTCAACTTAAAGCTACAATATATTAGTTATGAAAATTAGAAAAATAATAATAAAACATATTGATGGTTTGAAGATTTTCACAACCCCACAAACCCAACATATCCCACTAAGCCGTCGACAAATCATAAGCTGAGTAGCAACACAAATAGTTTTAAATAATATAAACGGCGATAACAATAACCATCACGAAGATGTGGTTCTTGAAAGAAAACGTAGTTAAGGGCGCAATGCAACGAAATATTGTCTCTAATTAATCATAATCACAATCGTATCCTCTAGCACCAATCAACGAATCAAGTCTAGAGGGAATGAATTATGTTAAAATTATTTATTTATTAATGTACGACTGATGAAATTTCGCGCGTTGGATAATTTATTATATTAATTATTACACATTAAAGAACAGATGACACCTGAGAATATTTACCCTTAGAGAATTATTGTAGAAGATATAGGATTCAAAATTATAATTATTCTTATTTTATCTTCAACACATTATAAAAAAACGGATACAGTGTTGAAAAAAATTATAAAAACAAATTTTAATGCACAACTAACTCAGATTTGTTTTTCTATAAAATAAGAATAAGATGGAATGTATGACCATCTAATATCTTGAATGTTGTATTTCGTGAGCCTACTCTTTCCTTGACAGTTGCCCAAATATTTTCAACAGGATTGAGATCTGGATGAACCTCATTTCCCATGACGTGAATGATAACGTTAACACCCCGGAACCTTTCTGCTGCTAAACCACAAATCATAAAACATAGAAATAAATAATAATCCCTTTTTTGTCAATTAATCCTATGGATTTCAGATACTTCACGCTCTTATTGGACCACATCTGGAGAAGACTAGTTGGAGAAAACCTATTGAACCAAGTGCACGACTTTTCTTAACTCTGTTGCAAGTAGTAGTTCAAATAAAAATGTTTATTTCTTTTCTTACAACATTTTTCTCCAAGGTATTTGTCACAAGAAGTTCCAAAGCAAGTCTTCGCGTGGATGTTTCGTATGGGATATTCAGATATTCAACAGCTGCGAACATAATTTTCTTCGTTGACATCTGCCTATATTTTGGCGTAGGAATACGCACTACTTCGCTCAGCCGTTTTATGCTTAGCCATGTTCAGCATGAACTCCTCACCTCATCCGCATCGTGCGCACGAGGAGGGGCTGAGCTCAACTGGGCTGAAACGGTCCCATTGAACCCTTCAGAAAGGATTTAAAATCATCTTCCGCCCTATCGCTTTGAGGATCTCGCTCTCTTTGGAGTAATCATCAATATTTTCTTTGTTTACATTTTTTTTTACAGCAGTAAAGCTTCCGTTTGGGGTCACATTGTGTAACATTACGTTCTTTTCCTAACGATTGTCAAACGAAACGTGATGTCGAAGCTCCATTTTGATAGCATGCATTGAATTCCTATGGTTAACGTCAGGTGAAGCCGAAGCTGAATTGTGTTTGTGATTCAGCCATTACAGCTTCAGAGCTGAAGCAGCAGCTTCATTGGCGCCAATTAAAGAGTAAATCAGAGAAATTGAAAGAGAAATGCGCAGTAGGCCAACTGAATTGGTTCAAGCTATACTTTAACTGTTATTCTAATGTGAGGATCGATTTTTTGGTATGAAAATAGACATTTTGAGTTTGTCAGATATTTTGTTTAGATACTAAACAACATTTTTAAGCGTCATCTATAATTTTAAAAAGAAGCTGGGATGCGACCCACACTGATAACTTCCCATCCCGGCTGTGGATTTGTCTTGCTTAAAAGTTTGTCTTTATGTGCTCGTATCAATTTTTACCAAATTTGCGTACTATTTTTTGTAGATTTTATTTTTTATGAAAAAAACGGACTGTTGGATTTGTATATAAAAATTACTGAATATCGAAAACAATATTTTATGTGAAATAAAATAAGTTTGAAGCCAATATTTCAATATTTTGAAAAGATATTTAGTCGAAAATCAATTCTTACCAAATTTTGTTAATATTTTTTAGGTTCTTAATTTGTTTGTACAATAACATTCAATTTGATTTTTTTCAAAATTTTACAGAATGTTAACAACAATATTTGTTGAAAGGTAAAAGTAGCTTAAAGCCAATATCTTCAATTTTTGAAAAGATATTTGAGTCGAAAATAAATTTTTAACCAACTTTTATAAATTTTTTTTAGGTTTTTATTTTTTGTAAAAAAACTGTCAATTCGATTTTTCTCAAAATTTTATCAGATGTCAAAAACATTAGTCTTGTTTCACAAAATTCTTTTGGAAATCATATTTTAGTCGTAAAATTTTAGAGGTGACAAATTTTTTTAGTTTCAGTAAAACAAAAATTATTTCAAATCGATATCGATATATCTGGTTCTTGAGCAATGAACGACGAAAAAAACGTAGCGAACGCATACAGACATCTTTCAAAAAATCTTTTACTTCGACTTCAGGAACCTTGAAACATCGAGAAATGTCAAAAATTTCAATTTGACAAATCGGACCCATTAAAATAACTTCCTATGGGAAGTTAATAAATATGGGTAGTGGATTACATTTTGAACGCGATGTGGTAGAACAACTAAGACAAACTGGAAAGCCGATGGTTGAAATTGCAAAGACCTTAAATTGTTCCAAGAAAAAAGTATATAAAGCTCTACCATTCCAGCCCAAAAGAAAAAACAAGATGAAAAAAATGATAAACTGCTTAAATTTGAAGAAACCATTTCAAGATGAAGAAAAAGATAAACTGGTAAAATTAGTAAAATAAGTAAGAAGAAACCATTTTTTCTTTAAGAGAACTCAAAAATAAATTAATTGTATTAGAACAATAAGAAACCTACTAATAAAAGCAAATGTTTCTAGTATAAGTCCACGAAAAGTGTCGTTTTTGAGCAAGAAAAACATGCCTTTGCAAACAAACCCATCTTCTTAATTGAATAACGTTTTGTGGTCGAATGAAGCGAAGATTAATTTGTTTTGTTCCGATTGAAAAATGTATTGTAAAGGGTTAGGAATTTAACCTAAAATACACAAAGAAGACAGTGAAACACGGTGGTGGAATGCAATGATTTAGAGGTGCTTTTCAGTGTCTGTAGGGCCGAAATTTTGGATCATAGATAAGATGTACGTTGTGGATTATGTCCACATCTTAAATTTAGTCATACTACTATTAACTGAAGAGGAGGTGCCAATTACATGGGAGCTTATGTGGGATAATAACCCGAAGCATTTTTCCCAATTGGCTAAAAAATACCTTCAACAAAGTGAATTTTACTCCAAACCCGTGAAGACATGTGCCAAATTGGTACCCTTATTAGAAATAAGGCTACCATTGCACAAACTTAACTTTTACAATCAAGTTTTTCTTTTCTTTCTCGCTACAAAAAGATTACCTTACTTACTTACTGAATGTGGCGTTATAGTCCTGTGTGAACTAGGGCCTCACACAACAAACTTCTTCATCTAGCTCGGTCCCTAGCTAGATGTCTCCAGTTTTGAGCTTCCACTTGTGCGCGCCACCTGATTCGCGGTCTTCTTCTACTGCGCTGTCCTGTGGGTGTGGATTCGAAGACTCTCCGGGCCGGAGCATTGGTTTCCATGCGCTCTACCTGCCATCTTAGTCGTTGGACTTTTACCCATCTGGCTAAGTACTTCGCTGTACAGCCCGTACAGCTCGTCGTTCCATCTCCTCCTCCACTTCCCATTTAATGCATACGGGACCGTAGATCAATTTTCTCTCGAAGCGACCCAAGGTGCTTAAATCCGTTGTTGTCATAGTCCATGCTTCTGCACCGTATAGCAGGACGGGGATGATAAGGGTCTTACATAGCAACACTTTGGTCCCTCGAGAGAGGACTTTAAAACTCAATTACTTTCTTAGTCCAAAGAAACAGCGGTTAGCAAAAGTTATTCTGCGTTTGATCTCAGTGCTGGTGTAGTTTTCTGCGTTTACAGCGGACCCTAGGTAGACAAAGTCCTTAACTACCTCAAAGGTACGTCTGTCGATTGTGACGTTTTGACCAAAACGTCGGTGTTGTATTTCCTTTCTAGACGACAGCATGTACTTTGTTTTGCCCTCATTAACCGTTAAACCCAATTTTGCCCCCTCTGAGTCAATACTCACAAAAGCACCATTGACATCCCGCTGAGTTCTTCCAATTATGTCAATGTCATCAGCATATGCTAGTTATTGGACTTTTGAAAGATTACCTACCATTCTATTTTTTTTTCTATAATTTTTTTTCAGGATAAACTAACTTAATTATAATTCTATTTTTAATCATTATTATATTTTAAGAAAAGTGTTGCATTTAAGCAATAAATTATTAAAAATTGTATCGGTATAGTTTTTATTTTCCAACTCTTCACAAATACCTTTTTATATGTTAAACAGAATGAAGACGAAACCTGTTTTAATTATTTTTTCCATCACGGTATTTTAGCTTAAAAGAACGTTGACAGTTCGAAATCGTATGTTACGATCGCAATACACTTTGTACTATTAGTTTTGGCATCTGCTTATATATCACTCCAATTAATTCACGTGTTACCTATGGTGTAATACTAAGAACTAGGCCTTAGTTCTAAACGGCCTGTTACGCTACCTAAGTTATTAATTTTATTCTGCTTACATTAAAAGATTGGGTTCTCTTTAAAACCAATTATTTTTGTACAATTAAATAAAAATAAATTGGGTGGCGCAACAGTCCGTTGTGAACGAGGGCCTAGTGACTTACAACTCTCAACTTTAACTTTTTCAAATTTATTTTGGCTTTAAAATGTAATTACATGTAATATAAAGTTAAGTTAAATAACTGTTCTAACTATTTAACTGTATGTACTAAAAGAGACGAAAAATCCCCATGACTAGTTTCCTAGGAATACTCGATTTTGTATGAGTGGATTACAATAGTAATCCGCGCGACCACTGCAGGGTTAAGGCCGAATCCGAACGGCTAATTTTGAGAAAGCACTTTTTCATGACAAGATTTACTTTTGAAGAATTTGTCAATTCCTCGCAAGAGGCAGTACCCGCGAAAATATTTTTTTTTTAAATTAAGGTGGCACAGGCAGGGTTTGAACCCAAGACCCCTTGCATGACAGTCCAACGCCACGGTACTACATTTTTTTGTACATGTTACATTTTTGTACAATTATGTGCTTCAAAAAGAAATCAGAGCAATTATTTAAATTTACTTACTACGAAAACACATGTACCATTCCCAAAAAATTATTGTTGTTTTAAATTGAGTGTTCTTCAACTACTTCTAAAATGTTTGCTTTTATTTAAATGTTTCTCTCCTACTCCTTATGGCAAATTTTATATTGATTTTGCACCAAGGAAACAAAAATAATATTCATTGCAAAACTTTAGTTGCTGAGCGGTTTATGAAATTTAAAAACACAAACTTTTATATGCCTGTATCTTAAAACCAAACTGCATCATGATGATAATGAACCAAATAGAAAAATAATTGTTTCAAAATGGAAAGTTTTTGAGGAAAAGTTTATCTACCAAAAAATTATAGGATGTATGTATGTATATGGAAAAAGGCAGTAGTGAAAATAGCACTGAATTCAACTAAGCATGGAAATCTAAGAAAACTTCATCAAGGTTGGACAAACTTGCCTTCAATTGAAACAAGTTAAAAACTTAAAAATTCAAAAACAAAAATTTCATTTAATATCTATTAATCTTGGATAGGATATTAACATTTTACCCTTACCTACATTAAGAGGGTTTCCACTAGATGTGAGCAAAATACGAGAAAATTGTGATATGGTGCTCAATTTTCTCAAATAATTTGTGTGTGAAGAGCAATAATCTTCTTGAACGTAACATAAAATTGCGAGTTTTCTTTTTAAACTTCATTGATTGAAACAAAAAAAGTAGTACCCGTGGCATGATGGTTTGTGCGTTGGACTGTCATGCAAGGGGTCTTGGGTTCAATCCCTGCCTGTGCCACCTTAACTTAAAAAAAAAAAAATAATTTTCGCGGGTATTGCCTCTTGCGAGGAATTGACAAATCCTTCAAGAGTAATTCTTGTCATGAAAAAGTGCTTTCTCAAACTAGCCGTTCGGATTCGGCATAAAATTGTAGGTCCCCTCCATTCCTGACAACATTACTCGCACACAGGAATGGTTGAGAGTTGTAAGTCACTAGGCCCTGGTTCACAACGGACTGTTGCGCCACCCCATTTGATTTGATTTTGATTGAAACAAATCTGATGTTAATTAAAAGATATTAAGAAGACGAAAACCAATGTTCATATTTAATAATTTTTGAAAGAAGCTCATCAAAGGGCCATTAATAAGTTGTTGGCAAAGAAGTTAGAAGCCATAGATAAGCGATAAAAAGCATGTAAAAAGCTGAAAATTGTTTCCGAAAACCAAGTCTTATAAAATTGTTCCATATTTGTAACTACAGTTTTAAAGTTTTTCAAGTAATCATCAGTGTAACAATTGCTACCTTTTCACGCATGGTATATGGGGCCACAACTTTGAAATATCACGTTCTGCTTCTTACTCAATTAACGTTAAGTAAGTATGCACGTAGGGGAGCTGATAATTTTACCTTAACAATGTAGTTAAATAAAACAAGGTTTCTGCTGGATTTAAAACGCATTTGACAATAACTTATGAAAGAATCCGACAACGTCATGGTAGCCAGTACGCGTTTTCCACACCTCAACATCCACAAAGGAACTTGGACTTCTCCAGATTAATCTACCGTCAACCAGATTGACCATATTGCGATCGACGCCAGACACGCTTCCAGCATTATGGATGTACGAACTTTCCGAGGAGCTAACATCGACTCGGACCACTACCTCGTTGTAGCCAGGGTAGCACTTCGGATTTCCAGACCCAAGGCAAAACAGGGAGGTGCTGGGAGAAGATACAACGTCGAACGGCTACAATCGCCAGAGATCGCCAAATCCTTTTCCGACCGAGTTACAAGTATCCTCTCTCGAAGCTCTCTGCCGCCAACACAATCTATCGAAAACCAGTGGCAATATTGCCAAGATGCAATCAGAGAAGCCAACTCTGATTTTTGTGAGTATTGAGGCAAAAGCAGAAAAAATGATTATTGATTTTTTTCCGTCAATTCTTTGTATAAATGCTTGTGACCCTATGACCCTGTGAGTTTTCATGTGGAATTATAATTTTCAAAAATGTCTTGAAGAGAAACAAACAACAGTGAGTCTGTCAAAGGAATATGTACGTTTTATACTCTTCTCTTCTGCATTCTTCTCTTTCTGAGCTTAACATCATTACTGTTATTCCTACACTTAAGTACTTAACCTCTTTTGTTTTTCTCTTAATGCTGTGTTTAAAATATTTAGTTTGATGACAAAGACAATCAAAGTTCCATTTCACGTCCATGACAACTTTCATAACGTCTTGAAGACAGACATTTAAGTATTATATTGTACTGTGCAGAGCTGGAACTTAAAAGTAGTCTATAATGACGACGCGAAGGCGATACGATAATAATATAAATTATTATTTTCATAAAAAAAATGTAGTACCCGTAGCATGATGGTTAGTGCGTTTGACTGTCATGCAAGTGGTCTTGGGTTCAATCCCTGCCTGTGCCACCTTAATTTAAAAAAAAAAAAAAAAATGTTCGCGGGTACTGCCTCTTGCGAGGAATTGACAAATCCTTCAAGAGTAACTCTTGTCATGAAAAAGTGCTTTCTCAAAACTAGCCGTTCGGATTCGGCCTTAAATTGTAGGTCCCTTCCATTCCTGACAACAGTACTCGCACACAGGAATGGTTGAGAGATGTAAGTCACTAGGCCCTGGTTCACAACGGACTGTTGCGCCACCCCATTTAATTTGATTTGATTATTTTCATAATAGAGATATCCCTGTTGCTATATGAAATTCTTAACAGTTTTATTTAGGTTAGGTCCAGAGCCAGGCTGCTGACTGAATATCTACCACAAAAAAAAAAGATTATATTTGACATAATGACTCAAAATTTTGAGGATTAACTTTTATGATTAGAATAATAATTGAGAGGTGAATCATTTCTAGGTATTTGTGAGGCTTTAGGGGTTGTGTTTGTCTGTTGTACTTAAGACACCATTAAGGGTGATTCAGAACTTAAGTTTTGGTACGCGGTGGTGGTTGGAAGGATTTGTTTTAGGCAGGAGGCTAATCTCCTCTCAGTCGTTACTGTTTGCACCGTCGTTGTTGATAAACTACAAAAATATCATTTTATCGGCCTAGAGGAATATTATACGCAAGAATCCTTCTTAACGAGTTGAGGTCTATTTTTTGAAAGTTATATCGCTTCGT
This sequence comes from Eupeodes corollae, assembly GCF_945859685.1. Classification (NCBI taxonomy): domain Eukaryota; kingdom Metazoa; phylum Arthropoda; class Insecta; order Diptera; family Syrphidae; genus Eupeodes; species Eupeodes corollae. The sequence continues at coordinate 90,269,957 of NC_079147.1, forward strand.
TGGGTATTCAAATAAACCCTTAAGACTATTTTATATTGAAATTAATTTATAAATAAATAATTTATAGATGTTGGAAGTAAAAACAAATGTTGGCTGGTTAGTTCGAAAACAAAAAAAAAAAAGAGGCTGGGATGCGACCCACACTGATAACTTCGCATCTTGTCTGTCGATTTGTCTTGCTTAAAAGGTTTGTAGGTTTTCGGGTTTTGTCAGAAAAGTTGTTAGTTGAATTATTTTTAAAATTTTTAAAAGTACCAACAATATTGTTCATATAAAGAAATAGTTTAGTTTAAAAATCTAGTTTTGCTTAATAGATTTTTAGTCGAAACATTTATTTTACCAATTTCTTAAATTTTAACAAATTGGATGAATGAAATTAATTTGAGATATATCAAGAACCGAACATCAATTTTTACCAAATTTGCGTACTATTTTTTGTAAATTTTATTTTTTATGAAAAAACGGATTGTTGGATTCTTATATAAAAATTACTGAATATCAAAACAATATTTTCTGTGAAATATTTTTAATTTTTGAAAAGATATTTGAGTCGAAAATCAATTTTTACCAACTTATTATTTTTTTGTAGGTTTTTATATTTTCTAAAAAACTTGTCAATTCGATTTTACACAACATTTTTCAGAATGCTAAAAACAATATTTCTTATAAGATAAGATAAATTTGAAGCCAAAATTTCAAGTTTCTGAAAAGATATTTGAATTTAAGTTCAATTTTTACTTTTTATAAAAATATCTGTCAATTCGATTTTTCTCAAATTTTTATCGGCTGTCAAAAACATTATTCTTCGTTGCACAAAATTGTTTTGAAGATGAAATCATTTTTAGGTCGTAAAATTTTGGAGGTGACAATTTTTTCAGTTTTTTTGATTTATAAAAAAAAACCGTGAAATGGTTTTTTTGTTCAAAAAATATACTTCACGTTACAATATATTATATACAATTTAATTCAAGTCTCTAGCGTTTTTGGTTCGTAAGATATTTGGGTTAACCAAAATTGTCACCTTTTTTCAAACTGTTATAGTAAAAAAACCGTCCACCCAATTTTCTTGAGAACTCTTTCTGCATCTTTCTGCCTTATTATCTGTATAACAAAATTTATTTGAAATCGATATCTCTTCTGGTCCTTGAGCTATGGACGACGAAAAAAACGTCGCGAACGTACGAACGTACGTAAACACAAGTGTTGTTTAAAATAAAATGCACGACTGGGTCGCACGAACTTGCTCCTGTATGCTAAGAGTATGTTTAAAAAAGTACTAATATAAGATTTAAAAATGTACCTGTAAAATAAGTTTGTCTTCAAAGATATAAATGCCATTATGTACAATTGCACATAATGAAAACCATAGTAGGTACTCTCATGAGCTGAAACTTTTAGGGCAACCAGATGCAGAGTCGTTGGCGTGGCGTTAGTATCGAAAGTGGAGAAATTCAGCGGGAGCGAGAGAAAAAAATTATTTCCATTCCCATAAGCAGCCAGCAGAATAAGGGAGATAATTAATTTTCGACCCAAAAAGTCAACACAATTTCCTTCATTTTATTTGAGTCTATCCTCGTATATGTTTTCACATAAAGAGCTTCCATATGAAGGTTGATGAATTTGTTTTTGTTTTATTTATATCAATGCACTTTATTTAACAAACAAAATGGCTTAATATTGTATCTAATAAGGGGATGAAACAAACTTTTGCATGCTTAAGTCAGCTGTTTAGGATCTTTTACCGATATTTGTTTTTATTTACAATCATAAGTCTGCTTTTACTTGGGTACGATCTTTGTATATGAAAAATGGTTTCTATTATGTATAAAGCTACGATGCCATTCATATAGATTCAACTTGTTCCTTGAAAGCTTTTTTCCTTTAGATAGCTTTATTGTAATATCATATTAGAAGAACCAGGATGGAAAATAAATAAGATAAGAAAGAGGCAGACCATGAAAGTTTAAATTGTAAGGCGATCGCCTATTGGTTGTGTAGTTAGGTAGCAGGTAGATGTCTAAAACGACCATAGAAGAGTTCACTTGGCGTGCTTAGCTTTATGCAGATAGATAGATAAGGACATGTTTATGATGATAATGAAGGAATGTTATTGGTGGCTAGAAGGTACATACTACATTCCTTCTTAAGTTTTCAGCGCAAATATATAGAGTTATTACGTTCAGTCTATTTTTTCAATAAAGTTTTAAAAAACAAGCATACGAACAAGTACAAGAAATTGCTGTTCATGTGTTGTTTACAGTCAGGCTCTTGCGCGTTTTGGATTTTAGTTAAGAAGTGACACCTAAGCAGTAGTTGTAGAAGTTGTACGTTATACCTTTATAAATAGGTACAATCTGTATGCGTTGAAAAAGTGATTCTAATAGAAAATACATATACTCTTTCTGGCCCGTTTCTTTAACTTGTACTAAGTAATTATTTTTTTATACAGGCGAAGGCCAGGTTTTTTCACAACCTTATTCGTAATGAATAATATTCTTGATAGACTCTTTAAAATAGATTGTTGATTAAATATATCATATAAATGTGTACCAAATGCATTAATTTGGATGAAAGATATTAATCTAATTACAATTTTGTCAAAATAATGCGCTCTTTCGGGCTCATGCACAGTAAAAATAATTAAAAAATAATATTTTAAGATTCAAAATTTTACTTGAAAAATAAGTTTGTCTTCAAAAATTTAAATGCCATTTTATAAATAAAAAAACCGTTGATTTTTCAAATTTTTATTTTGAAAATCGTTAGAGCGGTTTTTTTTAAATTAATTTTTTATATATAAAATTTTCCAATTTTGTTCTAAAAATATTTTTGGAATGCAGTTGTTTAGTGATTGTAAATATACGTTTTACGTTTGAATTTCGTAAAAAATTGTTGACCTGTTTTTGAGATATAGAGTTTTGAAAAATAAAAATTCAATATTTTTTAAAAAATCCAAACAATTAAAAATTGCATTTTTGTTAATCAAATATTGTAAAAGCAATATAGGAGCTTATTCAGAAAAAAAATTATTAAAATCAGTTCATAAGTTGCTGAGAAAATTAAAAAACAAAATAACGGTTCTATGAGTGGTACCTTTCCTGAGCGATACAAAAATATGGTTTTCTTATAAAAAGAAGCCAAGTTAAAAAATAAAATTTTAGAGAAAATTTAAAAAAAATCTATCGGTTTGCTTTTGAGAAAATTCGAATTTTCGGTTTTTGACCAAAAAAATTGTATGGGGGCCACTGTTAGTTTTTATCTTAAAAAAAAAATGAAAAAAACGCCTAACGCAAATCTGCTCAAAACCTTAACTTCCAAGTTTGAACTCAATCGACCCAATGGTTTAGGCTGTAGGAGTGTGGACAGACAGACAAAACCGACCGGACGGAATCGCGGGACCCACTTTTTTCGACTTCTCTACCATCGTAATATCAAGTTTGATTAAAATCTCGAGTTCGAAATTTTGCACGAATGCAAAACTTGCCATATAGTTCCTATATGTCGCAAGTAAAAATGAAAAAAAAAAATAGGCTGGAAAGAGCAAAAGCATTGCTCAGGCGTTAAGGTGATGGAAGGTACCGTAAAATCATGTTTTCAGATGAGAAAATTTTCACCATTGAAGAAAAATACAATCGCCAAAATGATAAGGTGCTCGGAGTTCACAGGAGGCAATAGATAAAATTGGTAGAGTCGAAAGGGGCCATCATCCAAGTTCAATCATGGTTTGGTGGGAGTGAGCATTTTTGTGAACAAGGTGTAAAAACAGAAGCAAAAAACTACCAAGAAGACGTTTTAGAGAAAGTGGTGAAACCACTCAACAATACTCTATTCAATTGGGTGTTCCAGCAGGACTCAGCTCCAGCCCACAAAGCCAAATCGACCCAATTGTGGCTGAAAAAGAATGTTCCTGAGTTCATCAAGGAATCAGATTGGCCCTCAGGCAGTCTCGATCTCAATCCTCTGGATTATTCTTTTTGAACAGAGCTAGAGCTGATGGCTTTCCACAGAGGACATCCGAATTTGAAAAGTCTGAAATTAAGCCTTGTCCGAGCAGTGTGGATTTTTCCTGAGGAAAAGGTGCGTGCTCTCTTAGACGATTGGCCGAAGCGACTCAAGGCCTGTGTTGAGGCTAAGGGGGGCCACTTCGAGTAGCAAGTCAAAAATATTATTTTTAATTCTATTTTATATCATACTTAATAAAATTTATAACATATTTGATATTTTTGTCTTCTTTATTTTCATAGAAAAATGTGTAACAGTATTCTTGGCACGACTGCGAAATATTTAAAAAAAATTAAATTGATTTTTTGGAAACTTGCGTTCTTTGAAATGTTATCATTCAACGGCAATAACTCAATAAGAGCGCTACAAACGTTTATAAAAAAAACGTTAATAAAACTAAAACTGTTTTGGATATGAATAAAATTCTTTATTCCTATGAAAGTACGTTCAATGCTATTATGTATGGAATTTGATTTCTTTTTGCATGGCCACCACGGGCACGCTTGCAGAAGTCCAGACGCTGAACCCAATTCTTGAGGCTTTTCAAGCATAAATCAGCCTATACTGCTGCAATTTCACAACGAAGTTCATCAATCGAACGATCCAGGTGGCCAGCAGACTGCACCATTTCGTGAGATAACACGTTCTCAAAACTTGGTTTCCAATAAATTGATCGTGACATTAGTTGTGTGGCTTGTAACGCCGTCCTTTTGGAACCACATGTCCTCGAAGTCCATATCATCCATCTTGGATATAGGCCAAGATCTTTTCGCAAAATTCGCCACAATGACGTCACAGAGATGCTTAATGCTTGAGAATGACGTGTTAGAGACACATTTGGGCTTTCTGCAACTGAAGCAATATTCTTGACACTACGGGCACTTCTCTGTTTTACTGTCACAAGAACTGTGCCTGTGAATTCAAATTTGTTTACACTATACGCTTAATTGTTGATCTGCTTGGACGATTATGAAAAATATAAATTGGACATAGCGCTTCTATCGTTGAGGCCACTGTCTCCGAATTTCGATAGTATATTTTAATCATTTTAACTCGTTGTTGGCTCGTATAGCTTTCCAGCATGAAATGGCAAACCTTACTACAAAGAAATTTCAAAAGAGCGGCAAGAAATATGGCGTCGTTAATAACTTGCAAGAAAAAGATTGTCGTCTTCATTTCTTTTTAATGATTTAACATAATATTTGATTGATTGTTTGTCTCAAGTGAAATACTTTCAATAATTCTCAGTCTTTCGACATTTTCATTTGATTGAGGTGTCGAGTGTTCTTGCTTTCCTAAATCAATATTTTTTGGATGGATCAATTTATGATGTATTGCTTTAGGTCAATTTGAATTGTTTAATATTTTACCAGTCTTCAATGAAAAACAATGCGTATGGTTTCTTAATTTAATCAAAAGGAAGGCATGTTTTAAAACGTAATAAAGATTATTTAGAACGCCCTAATTTCTAGTCACAATTTTCAGAAAAACTTATAAATCAAATCGCATAACATTGCAGCGGAATAGTCGCAACTTAGTTTTAACGCTAAATATTTGATTTTAAATATTCTAAAGCACTTAAAACGCAGTCTTTGTGATTCTGATACGGCCCGACTCAATTTCGCCACAAATAGAGACGCTAATCTCAAGTTTTTGGAAGTCTACTGGTTGTCCAAAAATATCGACTTAAAAGGATGGAAAAGGTCTAATGCTCATCCTTTTAGTTTTTCCCGTTCTCCTGCACCTGCGGAAAGCGAACCAAATACATTCCCTATTGACACTGCACATCTATTTCTGCCGTTCATGTCAATTTAATCTGTTTTCCTTATCGAAGTCTAAATCTGGACAGAAATTCAACTTTTAACGAATTTGATGCTCTGTCTGACTCCATTGACAGAATTGCGGGCCATTATCCTCGTCCATTATAATCGTCATTGCGGGCGATTTCAAAGTACACAATTCTTCTTGGCTTCGCTATTCTGACCAATCAATACCCGAAGGAAGGTATGTTACGGTCTTTGATGAGTTAAATTAGTTTACTCAGCTTGTCAATGAGCCAACTCGAATCCCTGACATTGCAGGCCAATCCGCCAACACCCTAAGCTTGTTTCTTACCTCTGACCCTTATAAATAAACAATCAGTGTATTACCGTCTTTAGGCACATCAAACCATTGTCTGCTATCTGCAAAATTTCTCATGTCAAAAAACGCAGTTAAAGAAAAAACTCCTATGAGAACCGTTCAGCAATATGAGAACCACTGGGACAGACTCAATAAATTCTTCAGAAACTTTAACTAGTCACTATGCTTGCTCGATAGTGACATGGATTCCAGCACAGATATGTTTACAAATTTAATTCTTTGTGGAATGTTTGAACGCTAGTCCACAATGACACTCCCAATTTAAGCTCGATTGATAAAGCTAATTTAATTGCAGCTACCGGATAATGTCATGAGTCCTCCTGTTCTTGAGAGTTCTTTTTTTTTTTTACTCCGACTCCCTTCGTTATAATCATAAACGATCTATTGTCTTCCACTTCTAATCCAATTATTCCCGCTTTTCATATTCGTTTTTAGATTAAAACCCTTGTTCTTTAAATGTGGAACTTCAACGGCAGCGTATGAGGTCAAAATCAACAGATGCCAAAAGTGACAGATGTCAAAAGTGACAGATGTCAAAAGTGACAGATATCAAAAAAGACAGATGTCAAAAGTGACAGATGTCAAAAGTGACAGATGTCAAAAGTGACAGATGTCAAAAAGACAGACGTTAAAAGTGACAGATGTCAATAGCGGTTTTTGACAAAATTGACAGCTTTGAAAAGTGACATGTTTAAAGATTTAAAACACTTTGCTGAATCCACTGTCCATTATTTTAAAATTGAAAATTGTAGTAGGCCTTGAAGTTCAAAATTTTCTATAAATATAACCATCGACCTCAGAAATTTCATTGCCAAAAAGTTTCGGGAGTGAAAACGTTAAATTTGAAATTTAAAAAAAAAAAATGATTTCTTACCTTATAAGAAATTTATTAAAAAATGTGAGCAAAATTACCTTAAATAGAAAAAGTGAGAGGGAAGAAATTGAAAAAGATAAAGGAGAATATGATCTTATTTTAAAATATTATATGAGCTTTTGGAAATTCTAAATTTCAAATAGTTTATTTTTTAATATGATAATATTTTCTTTGTAAAGTTAAAAAATGTATTTATTTTATTAATTTATTAATTAATTATTTAATTAATTAAATGATTTATTAGTTAAATAATTAATTAATTAATTAATAAATTAATTAATTAATTTATTTTTTTATTTATTTATTTATTTATTTATTTATTTATATATTTACTTATTTATTTATTTATTTTATGTGGTTTGGTAATTTATTTGTTTGATTTCAGTTTATATTTCTGAAATCAAACAAATAAATTACCAAACCACTGTCACTCACACTGCGCTCAGTAGCTCAAGTGTGACAAATCTCAAAAGTTACAGATGTCAAAAGTGACAGATGTCAAAAAAGACAGACGTCAAAAGTCACAGATGTCAAAAGTGACAGACGTCAAAATTGACCGATGTCATAATTGGCAGATGCCAAAAGTCACAGATGTCAATTTTGGTATTCAGAACTTTAAGGTATATCCTCTTAGACCCTTCACTATTTTCCTAACGCTAGGTCTTTGTCGGTAATGCAAAAGTATCGCTCCTAAAAAAAATGTCTTTGAATTAATTTATTTTCTAAGCTTAGTTACAAAATGTGTCAAAATTCAATCCTTATCCATTTCGAGCCATATCAGCTATAGTTTCATATTTTATAAATTTTTGTGTTTCTAATATTGATCTTCTTAAAATAATATCTGTTTTACTTACATCAAAAACTCATAACACATTAAAGCAGAAATCTCCAAAAGAGGCTATGTTAAATAAAATTGATAAATAAAACTGATTCAACAGTCAAATATGAGGAAAGCTTTAACTACCAGAAGATAAGTTAGATGAAGTTGGTAAATAAGTGAAATGAAATGTAATTGGTCTAATAAATAATATTTATTTATAACATGATTAAATATTTTATCAATTTAATGTTTTATACACCAGAATGTTTTAAGCACCCTTAAGGACTTCCACAAATCTGTTAATCTATCTTTGGTCTTTTCAAACGGGGAAATGATCGCCGCCCACAACACAATCATCACGAAGATCTGCTTCTTGAAAAAAAAACGTAGCTAAGGGCGCAATGCAACGAAATATTGTCTCTAATTAATCATAATCATATCCTCTAGCACCAATCAATGAATCAAGTCGAGAGGGAATGAATTATGTTAAGATTATTTATTTATTAATGTGCGACTGATGAAATTTCGCGCGTTGGATAATTTATTATATTAATTAAAGAACAGATGTCGCCTGAGAATATTTACCCACAGAGAATTATTGTAGAGGATATCGGTATCAAAATTATAATTATTGTTATTTTATCGTCTACACATTATAAAAAAACCGATACAGTGATGAAAAAAATTATAAAAACAATAGTCCATCATTTTCAATACACAACTTACTCAGATTTGTTTTTCTTTAAAATAAGAACAAGATGGAAGTATGAGTTTAATTTTGTATTTGACTAATTTCAGCGAACTTATAATAAAAAATAAATAAATAAATAATTAGCTTAAATAAAATTAAAATAGTATAAATAACAATAATTTAATTGAAATAATAAATGTGTATTTATATATACTTAGTTTTCAGACCTAATGCCGCATTCATAATCGGTTGAAGAATCGTCACCTGGATTAATTATATTTGAATACAAAATTGTGTCCTACATCAGGTAGTGAAAAAAGTATTCTTACTCAGCTCTTATGGCTTTTTCACACACTTTTCGTCAATCTTTAGGCGGGTTTTTTGAAAATACGTCCTCTGCTAATTTTTGAACATCTAATACCTTGAATGTTGTATTTCGTGAGCCTACTCTTGAGATCTGGATAATTGGGTGGTAAACGCAGAACCTCATTTCCCATGGGTTGTGTGTAGCTCGGTGCCGTTTTATTACCTCATACTATTCTAGTTTCAACATATGAATGGTTAGCTCTTTAGAGAAAGCAAATCTCTTTGCTAGGCAGTTCGCCGCCAATTCAACACTGCCACTGAGTGTTATGACTCCGCCTGTACTTGAGCGAGTCAATGATTCTATGGGGCAAATCTTTTTTGGCACTCGTACTGTAGCGAGAGTCCTAAAAGATCTTAACATACACAAATCTGCTGGTCCGCATGGTATCCCCGCTATTGTTCTGAAGAGGTGTTCTTCATCGCTGACAAAACCACTGCGTAAGCTTTTTCTTCTGTCCTACTCCTCAGGTCTCGTTCCGAGCGGATGGAAAACCGCATTTGTCCAGCCTATTCCCAAAAAAGGCGAATCTTCCTCACCGTCTAATTATCGACCGATTGCACTTGCGTCCCTTCTTTCCAAGGTCATGGAAACGCTGATTAATTATCAGCTCAAGAAATATCTTGAAGAACGGAAGCTTCTTAATGACCAATAGTATGGCTTTCGTTGCAACAGGTGATCTCATGGTTCATCTCACCGAACGGTGGAACAAATCTTTACATAGTTTTGGAGAAAGTAAGATTATTGCACTAGATATTTCAAAAGCATTTGATAGGGTTTGGCATCAGGCTCTCTTATCGAAAATGCGTGCATTCAATTTTCATGAATCCTTGCTTCATTGCATTAGTAATTACCTTTCGGATCGTTCAATACAAATAGTATTGGATGGATTCAAGTCTGAAAACCACAAAATAAATGCTGGTGTGCCCCAGGGCTCTGTTCTATCTCCAACATTCTTTCTCATTTTTATTAATGATCTCCTGTCTGCAACATCTTATCCAATACATTGTTTCGGTGACGATAGTACTCTTAGCTTTTCATATTCGTTTTCAGACTCACATCCCTCTTCTTCGGATGTGGAACTGCAACGACAAAATATGATAAGCTCATTAAATTCCGACCTAAACAGCATTATACAATGGGGAATAAGAAACCGTGTGGAATTTAATGCTTCGAAAACGCAATGCTGTCTTGTATCGTTAA